>NC_080715.1:9802072-9937072 GCF_019097595.1 Hemibagrus wyckioides | reverse complement strand
GAACTTTTTTCTACATTTTGCAGTGTAACAGAGATTACATAATCATGAACTTACATGAATCTGGGTTGATTCTGGGTTGATTTAATACTCTTCTGAGTCATGCTTGCACTATATTATTGTAAATTGTTTAGTAAAGGAGTTAAAGGTGCTTCATGGGATGTTCCAAGCTATTTTTGGGGGATATATACTTGTTTTCATAGCTCCTTAGTCTTACTTTGGGTCATGCCACAAAGCAAAAATGGTGCAGGAATAGTTTGATGAGCACAACTACAAGTTTGAGGTGTTGACTCGGCCACCAAATTCCCCAGATCTTAATCCAATTGAGCGTCTGTGGGATGTGCTGGACAAACAAGTCCAAGCCATGGAGGCCCCACCTCGCAACTTAGAGGACTTAAAGGATCTGCTGCTAACATCTTGGCACCAGATACCACAGCACATCTTCAGGGATCTAGTGGAGTCCATGCCTGGATGGGTCAGGGCTGTTTGGGCAGCAAAAGAAGGGGGACCAACACAACATTAGGCAGGTGGTCATAATGTTGTGCCTGGTCGGTGTATATGGGCTATGTAGATTTATGGAGTCCAGGTTTAGACTACAAGATGTGGAAAATTCAAAGGGAATGAATATTTACGCAAGGCACTGGTAATATGAATGTGCCTTGTTTTACTTAATTCCACAGGTGAATATTTCCCAGTGTGGATCTTTCACAGAGACTATATTTGTGTAAGATCTATACAATTTATATTACTAAGACTGAACTGCCACCTCTGGACAACCACACTCGTACAGCTTCTGTTTTATTTCTTCATCAATATGTACCTTGTTACCTACGTATTCGTCATCCATTATTTCTGTAAGAAACAAATATTACAGTCTACAGACAGCATTCAACTTGTTGCTCTCCATGTTAGGTCTGAGCTGAGGTTTTAAGTTTCATGCCTCATCATGCTTAAAGGAACACTTAAAGTTCCTGAGCTCCCTTTGCTGGTAGAATTTAGGGCACTTACTCAAAATAACTTTAAATGTAGCCGAAGTTGTGTCTGCGATATTTGATTGCGTATTACTGTGGATTACTATTTTCATTTTATTTTTTATTATTTTTCTTTTGCTGCCTTCTTGGCAAGGTCACTCTGTCTCAGAGTTAATTTAACCTCAATAAGCTTTTATCCTTCTTAAATAAAGGTTACTTAATGACTAACTACACCGATCAGGCATAACATTATGACCACCTGCCTAATATTGTCTTGGTCCCCCTTTTGCTGTCAAAACAGCCCTGTCCCATCATGCATTGTGTATTCTGGCACGTTTCTATCAGAACCAGCATTAACTTCTTCAGCAATTTGATCAACAGTGGCTGGTCTGTTGGATCGGATCACACGGTCCAGCCTTCGGTCCCCACGTGCATCAATGAGACTTGTCCGCCCATGACCCTGTCTCCGGTTCACCACTGTTCCTTCCTTGGACCACTTTTGATAGATACTGACCACTGCAGACCGGGAACACCCCACAAGAGCTGCAGTTTTGGAGATGTTCTGATCCAGTGGTCTAGCCATCACAATTTGGCCCTTCATCACACTCGCTTAAATCCTTATGCTTGCCCATTTTTCCTGCTTCTAATACATCAACTTTGAGGATGTTCACTTGCTGCCTAATATATCCCACCCACTAACAGGTACCATGACGAGGAGATCATCAGTCTTATTCACGTCAACTCTCAGTAGTCATAATGTTATGCCTGATCGGTGTATATGGATAGAATGCAGAAGACGAAAGACCTATAGGAGATTGGAGGATATTAACAAACTGTAATAGTCGTATGCTTTATAGTGAACTCCAGTGAAAGAAAAATATACAGCTATGCCAGGAAGGCTCTCCATCTCTAAGAAGTCGTTCATGCAGGTTCTGCACTTCACTCAGTGTTACCGCTGACAACGGCACGATAATCGGCCCATTTTCAAATTGCTCTGTGCACAGACTGCAGGTCATATTCACTCGAGGCACTGCCTCAGGAGTACCTGCACTTGAATCTAATCTTCCTGAGTGAAAAGGGAAAAGGAGTGCTGAAAGTCCAACAGTTCTCCTTACCCATGTCCTCAGTGCGGTGACTCGACAGAAAGGCACGCAGGTCTCTCCCACTCATCTCTCTCTGAAACACATGACACTAGATTCATGAATTTCACACTTGGGTGTGTGCATATGACAGGCGAATTAAAGCGCTATCGGGAGCAGTCAAAGGTTGTGGAAGGGAGGTCAGAGTACCATCCCAAATCCCTTCCCATTTCTGCAGCTGCCGTAATCAGCTTATTGTTAGGGATTAAAAGTAACACCGAGAAAGTTAACCGAGAAGAGTTATCTCCTGATTATACACAAGCAGCAGTTTTATAAAATCCAGCATTCTAGAAATAAAAATATAGGGCATATCTTTGTGACTTTAAACAACATATAATTTGGCGTTTCTTAACTGATACGGATAGTGAGACAAAATACAGACAGGAAAAACACTATTGTCTTGAAATGAAAACCTCTCTGTTTTTGGATTTTCTGCTATTAACTTTTACTACTGCATTCCTGATGTATTAACGTGATAATAGCAACCAGAAGGATCTCGTTTCCCCCCACCGAAGCACACTGCTGAGATACACATTGCCTTGTCACTTAAATGGCAAAAAACAGACATTAGGTGTTTTCCAAATTCATTTTGCTTGGTGTGAGAGCCTTGAATAGAGCCAGCGGGGTTCGAATGAATTCGTTTGCTGTATTTGATTATGGCTGTTAGGAACATATAAGCCATTGTAATATCGCTCTTAATTTCCATATTGCACTGAGTTAATGATTTCATTCAGATGCATAAGTGTGTGTGTGAGATTGCATGTGTGTGTGTGTGTGTGTGTGTATTGTATGTGGTTAAGCCCTAATAAGGTTCTTTCATAGTGAGTGATGATATGCATACAACTGGGGATAATTGATGGAATTCGGTAAAAGTGTGTGGGATTATTATTATTATTATTGTTATTATTATTAGCATGCAGTACTTCATTTAAAGAGACTAGCAGAATGGATTAGGTTACACGTAACTAAAGAGCAGCTGAAATAAATCACTGTTGTGTTTTTCTCTACAGTAATGTAGAAATAATGTAAACATATGGAATATTGAACATGCATGAAGCATACAGACTTGTGCATAAGTATACAATTTGGGACGCACCTTCTGAAAGTATTCACTAATCTAGAAAATCCAGAAGACTAGAACCCATAAGAGACCATTTGGTAGGTTCATTACACTCACTGTAACAGGCCAGTCCTTAATGCTAATACTCAATAACAGTCTAGAGTAATAAATAAGTATGCAATTTAAGACCTGATGTCAGTTTGTTTATTCAGCTGGAGACACAGTGTCACATGGTGCCATACCTCCTCCACTACGTACCTTAGTTTGCAGCATGTGCACAAACAACCATAGGATCATGTGTATTCTGACACCTTTCTATCAGAACCAGCATTAACTTTTTTAGGAATTTGAGCAACAGTAGCTCGTCTGTTGGATCGGATCACACGGGCCAGCTTTTGCTCCCCTTGAGCCTTGTCCACCCATGACCCTGTCACTGGTTCACCACTGTTCCTTCCTTGGACCACTTTTGATAGATACTGACCACTGCAGACCGGGAACACCCCACAAGAGCTGCAGTTTTGGAGATGCTCTGATCCAGTGGTCTAGCCATCACAATTTGGCCCTTGGTCAAACTCGCTCAAATCCTTACGCTTGTCCATTTTTCCTGCTTCTAACACATCAACTTTGAGGGCAAAATGTTCACTCGCTGCCTAATATATCCCACCCACTAACAGGTGCCATGATGAGGAGATCATCAGTGTTATTCACTTCACCTCTCACTGCTCAGGATGTTATACCTGATCTGTGTGTATCCTGTGGTCCACCTTGTGTACACATATTCATTCTTAACACCAAATATAAATCATCTTTCAAGCCCGTTCCCACCCATGTTAGTGAAACCCCGCCCCCTGGATATTCAACAGCCAATAGCATGTCTATAAAATGATTGACAAAAGGCGCATCCAAACAAAAACTCCCGTTTCCCCAAAAATTGGTTTTCTTAGCTAAAGACCACCGGCTTAATTCATTACTTTATATCGTGCTCTACTAATCTTCGGGGTTTTAAGCAAGAAATAACAAATCGACTATCGCGTATATAACTTTTATAACATTACTGTGTACCTTTCTCAGGTTAGCTTTCCACGCTTCAGCCGCAAAGAACGCAATCGGTGTACAAGACGTAACCAAGGAGACCACACTGCTCGTCTCTGATTGGCTCATTACAAGCACACACACACACACACACACACACTAAGGTCCTGCCCAATCCAATCCATTTCCAGCTCGTCTTTCTTCTGTCCAATCAGAGCAGGGCCTGAAGCGCGGTGACGTCATGAGGACGCGTGCAGCTCCGGAGTGGAAGCGGGGCAGAGACGGAGAGAGGAGGAGGAGGAGGAGGAGGTTCTCCCAGTAGTACGGTATGGTGTAGAGCGGAGTTCGTGCTCTCTGTGCAGACACAGCGCTGGAGCGGGACTTTGAAACGCGTCTAATAAATCCCTAGAGACGGATTTCCATGCTTTATTTTTTTATTTTTTCCCGATGGGGAGCTGCCGTGACTCAGAGCGTCAAGTAGAATAAAACTGTCCTCCGAAAGGTATGGAGTTACTATTTGAGCTGATTTAAAAGCTGAAACGTTTACAGGTTACAAGCTTTGGAATGAGTTTCAGTACGGTTTGCTTATTTATACTTCACCTCTGTGTTTTGTAAAAGGTTTCCTTCTAGTGCCGTTGGACTTTTTCGAGTTTATGTATGTTTTCTGTTTTTCCTTTCGGATGACCGTTAGTGTCTGCGCGTGACAGTTTTCGAATTTGAATTATTTTTTTTCCTTTTTGAACGGCTCGCGCATAAGCGCTCGAGGTGACTGAATAGCCAGGTGCGCCGCGCAGCGCGCGCTGGAATCCGAGGAACGCGAGATTGCTTATTAAAAAAAAAAAAAAAAAAATATGGGGGCGGGACGAGGGGCGGAGCCTTTTTCCTTATTTATTCTCTTTTACGGTAAAAACCACGTATAGTGTCGCCCTAATCAGTGCGATTTTTTTAACACACACCTGAGCTCAAGGATTCAACTTGACTCTCTGGGTTAAAATGGTTTAACATGGTTCTTTAAAAAATGCACCAGGAGCTGCTGTGCTGCAGGATGCTGAGACAGGAAGAAAGGAACAGAAAGGCACTTTGCACCAGTTTCATTTTCTGGATGATGGAGTGGTGCAAGCTGTGCCGTCTCTCAGCTCCCTGGTCTCAGGTTCGAGCCTATTCTCAGATTACTACCTGTGTGGCGTTTCACATATTCACCCCGTGTCCACCTGGGGCTCTCTAGTTTCTTCCAGCCTCCCTGTATGTGGATTGGCAGCACTTAATAGCCCCCTAGGGGTGAATGAGTGTGTGCTCTGATTGATTTGTTACTGAGAATGAATGAATATGATGTCACTATCTAGTTATTGACAGATACTCAATACTGATCAGCCTATCAAAAAACAAGAGAGATTTGAAGTCGCCCGTATTGTCAGTCATGAACAACGGGCACAGGCGGTTTGATTGACAAGCAGTCAAAATGCAGCATTGTGGTTCCCGGTTGGTGCAACAGAGAAACGTCATGAAGATCCTGAGTTTGGATCCTGATGAGTCCAAGACAGCAATAAATGGCTGTGGTGTAAGGGGTGGGGGGGTGGGGGTCTCTTTTCTGTCAATCACAGTGACACTCATCAGTCATGTGTTTGTATGCTTATGTATGCAGATGAAGGCGGATAGCTCTGTCCTCTGGGTGTGTTTCCGTGTGATGCAACATGAGCCACAGCTTAAAAAGATGCTTCATGTGTTTTAAAGGTAGCATGTGATGGCTTTTGACCCTCCCGGGTTGGTAGCTGTTATATAATATTGGAGACCTGCACTATATTGCCAAAAGTTTTGGGACATCTTCCTTTACTTGCACATGAATTTAATTTGTCCTGCTCTTTGCTATAACAGCTTCAACTCTTCTGAGAAGGCTTTCCACAAGGTTTAGGAGTGTGTTTATGAGAATTTTTGACCATTCCACTAGAAGTGCATTTGTGAGGCACTGATGTTGGACGAGAAGGACGTCTCATAGTCTCCGCTCTAATTCATCCCAAAGGTGTTTTCTATCAGGTTGAGGACAGGACTCTGTGTTGGCCAGTCAAGTTCCTCCACACCAAACTCACTCATCCATGTCTTTATGGATCTTGCTTTGTGCACAGTCATGTTGGAACAGGAAGGGGTCATCCCCAAACTGTTCCCACAAAGTTGGGAGCATGAAATTGTCCAAAATGTCTCGGTATGAAGCTGAAGCATTAAGAGTTCCTTTCACTGGAACTGAGGGGTCAAGCCCAACCTCTAAAAAACAACACCTGAATTGAATGGGTGTCCCAAAACTTTTGCCAATAAATGACATTTTAAACCATCATTTTATCACCAGCCTCTGTTTTTTAAAGTATAGAAGACCAAATGCTTTCTCACGTCACGACTGGAAAATGTCTCTGTCTTTAAATGTCTCTGGCACTGGAGACTCCTTTCCTAACTGTCAAATAAACATCTCTTGCATTAGCAAGTTAACAGTGATATGTTTTTGTTTGTTAAAGAACACGTTTTAATTCATTTGTTATTAATCTTCGTCTTTGTGGAGCGTCCATCCTACAGATTTGAGAGTTTAACAGCGCTGTTATGTAAGCGCTCAGTGGTTGACCCGCCGACGGTCATGTCACGGTGTCACATAAATTAACGCAAAGGAGTGTGACAAGACTTGCTAGAGCTGCTGGTTAAAGAAGCAGGATTGAAGAACAGCGGGTCTCTACATTCCCACTCGAATGCTGATAGACGTAATAGCTGAACTGCTGTGCAGCAAAATGCTGAGAGAGAGAAAAGAACAAAAGCCACTTTACCAGTGTCTGACTTGTTCGTGAGAGCTGTGAAGGGGGTGGGCTGTGGAGTATGGAGGATTATTTCTGTGGCTCTGTAGGTTACAGCAGTGTTTCCCCCAAATCTGTTCCTTTAGTCCGCACTGCACATTTTCTCTTTAACACACCCTCTTGTTAATGAGCCACTGAGCTGAGGTAAAGCAAGGGAAACTCCACCGCATTAGGGTGGTGTGCACTATAAACCGGCTTAAATGGCTTTTAATAATATGTCATGCAGGTAGTAATCTTCTTTCTGTCTCTTTTCTCAAGGCAGTGGTTAAATGAGTGCCCAATTCTCCACCTAATGTCTATCTGGAGCGAAATGTGAAGCTTCATGATGTTTCCTTGGTAGACATTCTGCAAGAATGAGTCAGGATAAAGGACACTGGTGTTGATCTTCAGACTCTGGATGTTTATTTGCAGGACTAGTGTGTATATATGTGTGTGTGTATATATATATATATATACATATATATATATATATATATATATATATATATATATATATATATATATATATATATATATGAGGTAAGAAAAGGAAGAAAGAGAAGGACTTACTGTCATCTGTGTCTGGGATTGTTATCATCTCTGACTTTGTGCTCATTCATGGTGCAGCAAAACATTAGATATTGGAAATATAGTCTCTGCAGAGACAGAAACTTGTTATTTATAATAGAACATACAATTTGTGTATAAGATAAATGATTATAGAAATAGCCTTTATTTGTCACATATATATTACAGCACAGTGAAATTCTTTCTTCATGTATCCCATCCTTGGAGGTTGGGGTCAGAGCGCAGGGTCAGTTATGATACAGCGTCCCTGGAGCAGAGAGGGTTAAGGGCCTTGCTCAAGGGCCCAGCAGTGGCAACTTGGTGGTGCTGGGGCTTGAACCCCTGATCAACGACCCAGAGCCTTAACCACTTGAGCCACCACCGCCCCCAGCTATTATGACTGACATGACCTTTTTTATGACTGAATTATAATCAGTTCAAAATATTGTGCATTTTTGTCTGAATAAAAATAAATATCAAAAAATTATTTTTCATATTGTAAACAAAATGTACACTAGGTATAAAAAGTAAATAGTTTAATTCCCCCAAACATTAATTCCCCCAGTCATTTTATCCAGAAATAAAGCTCCAGAGTTGGCTAAAATGCCCATCTTTCTCATGTACTGTATATAGCAGTAGTGCAGGGCTGGATGACGGAGAGGTCTAAAGTTGTTGTTTAACTGTATAACTCATTATGTGTGTCGGCTGTTGTGATATGGAGCGATTGAGGTCAGTACACTCGCTCTGTATTTGATCTCTGTGGGTTGTGCAGGTTGGGACCTCTGGTGTTCAAACAGTGCAACTTTATTAGATGTATAATTAACAGAAGGTCGTGATATATTCTTACAATCATCACATTTTTGTATGGCAATGCATTGTGTCATGATGTCTCATTATACCCCTGTGTACACCGTAAATGTGTGTGATAGAAGGAGCATGCAGAACTGAATGGAGGTGAAATGGTCATATTTGCCCCGCCTTAATGTTTAAAGTTATGTTTGAGCTGAAATTCTGCTGCTTTTCCACAAAGTACACTGTATTGCCAAAAGTTTTTGGACACCCCTCCAAATAATTGAATTCAGGGGTTAGGTTTGGCCGCTTAGTTCCAGTGAAAGTAACTCTTAATGCTTCAGCATTCCAAGACATTTTGGACAATTTTATGCTCCCAATTTTGTGGGAACAGTTTGAGGATGACCCCTTCCTGTTCCAACATGACTGCACACCAGTGCACAAAGCAAGGTCCATAAAGACGTGGACGAGCGAGTCCTGACCTCAACCCCATAGAACACCTTAAGGATGAATTAGAGCGGAGACTGTGAGTCATGCCTTCTCGTCCAACATCAGTGCCTGACCTCACAAATGCGCTTCTAGAGGAATGGTCAAAAATTCCCATAAACACATTCCTAAACCTTGTGGAAAGCCTTCCCAGAAGAGTTGAAGCTGTTCCAGATGCAAAGGGCTGGCTGAAACCATATTACATTCATGTCCAGGATGTCCCAAAATTTTTGCCAATAAAGTAGTTTACCCTCATTTGCACTGCTGCATGCTTGCATTGTGCCCTGTCCAGTTGTGAATGGCTTTAGTTAAAAAAAAGTCTCTGAATAAACCTAAATGTCATTTTCGGCGTCATTTGTATCACCAAGCTATTTTCAGTTCTGCACAACAATTAATCTGCAGAAAAGCAGGCACTGTGTGTTTATACAGATTGGGCTGCTGTGGACAAAAAAGCAGGAGGTTGTATTTTAGCTAGCCACTGAAACAATATCCAGTAGTTTGTGCTCTCAGAGATTATTTATCCTGTACACAATGGAATAATGCTTTACATGCGCGCTTCATATCTTATGGCATATAAGACGTGAGTATGTGCAAATGCTAACAGCAATACTGTAAGATAACTGTTTTAATTTCTTTTTTTATGTTTGGCACAAGACTTAGAGTGTGATTTGTTGTGCAACAACAACGTGTAGTTCCATTCCTCTGGGACTGATGGAGTGTAACGCTTAACATATCTCACCGACTAAAATAAAAACTTTCATTATATAGGATGAGAAACTGATATAAGCTCAACATAACACAGTCACAGACTGTCTACATCAACAGTCCTCTCCATAATCTGGGGTATGATATCCTTATTTCTTTCCTGTTTTGTTCTTGTTTCCAAGAATGCAGGAGTGTTGCAGCATTTCAGTTCCCAGTACGGTTATCTTATCTTTCCATTCCGTTGATTTCTCTGACTATGAACTCAGAACTTGTTGTTTTCCCTGAAGTCTAGACTGGACTGAGGTAGTTTGGTCAATCGTTTCCAAACATTTTGGCCAAATGAGCACAGATTAACCTTATGACTTTTCTGTCTCCCCAATCCTTGTCCGCTCTAAACAGGACTAGTGTTCAATAATAATGTCAGTAACACACCTATGCCTAATGCCTTACTTGCCATGTGGTTTTATGTATTTGTGCAGAAGCACATGAGTGGCAGCTTCTGCACATCCAGATGATTTAAAAACAGTGTTTACTGGATTGCACGTCAGGGCCAAAATCCATCAGGTTTTCAACATGAACAGTAAAATGTTCAGAGATTTTGTTCAGTGATGTTAAACATTCAACATTATACATTCAAAAGAATCTACAGGACAGAGCTTTTTGGTAAATGAGGTTTTTATTTGTGAATTACAAAATAATATAACAGCAGCTAACCAGAAAATCAGTAAGTGTTAGTACTCATAGCCGTCTAGAACAGTATCAAATTTGAGACAATGCTGTTCTGTTCCAAAACCCGAGTTATATGGACAGGAAAATTTTCCATTTTTCTATGCTGAACTACTCTGGTCCTGCATCAAGGAGATGACAAAACAATATAACAATAACATTTTAACATCAGGACACAAAATCTGTTTTCAACCATTTGAAGCATAATCTGTAAAGTACAGTGGAACCTCGGCGTACAGATTTTATTCGCTCTGGTACTTCGAGTTCTTGAGGTGAAAATTTGTATTGTGAAACAAATCCCATAAGAAATAATGACTGAATGCAGATAATCCGTTAAAATATGACCCATATGACCAATATAAAGCGTATGTAAACTGTATGGCTGCTTACAAAGAACTGACCCAAGCCAAGCATTCCATGTCAAGGCTCCTCACAGGAAGTCGTGCCACCAAGCTTGGGTTAAAAATAGAACAGACAGGTGAAAATTCTATCTAGATCTGTCTGTCTGTCTGTCTGTCTATCTGTTTATCTGTCTATCTGTCTATCTATCTATCTATCTATCTATCTATCTATCTATCTATCTATCTATCTATCTGCCGAGGTTCCACTATAATTGAATGAACCAAACTCAGATATAAATGCCTTTCTCTTGTAACCCTGTTTGTAAATCAGTGACCCCTAATTTAGGAACTCCGGTGTTATGTTTAGGCCTAAGTCATTTTTCAATTCCCTGAAACACAGCTTTATTTTTAGTTATTTTGTCTTTGATTACAATACAAACATTCCCTCAAAGTGTTTCAGTTAAAAACAGAAAACTAGGACTTCTGAGTATTGTGGGTTTCTTTCCTTCACTGTAACGTGACCTAGTGGCCCACATTAATGCTGTTGTTGTTATTCCACCATGAAGCTTTCAGTAACTGGCCGTATTCCACACATCGGTATGCAACAGGATCCGCTTATTTTGGCAAATGTCCAACCCTAGACAACCTCAATGAAGCCGTCAAACATAGCACACTTTTGTGTAACGCTCTCTGGAAAGTGATCTCACTCCTGTTTGTGTTTACGCTCATGTTTAGAGCTGTCGTTGTGGACTGCTCTGTTTATCATCATCATAAAAGTGTCAATGCTGTACGTCTTGGCAAGCCCCGATGTAAATCCGACAGCCTGCTCTCATTTATAAGACACAGTCAAAGAACAGCTTCACAATAAGACACGCAAATTTGTCATTCAGGTCAATTTTAGACAGATGAGGTTGTGTCCAGACCGGAAACCAGTTCCCAGTGCGTTTATTCCAGACCTTTATTTCCGACGTATATTTATGTTTAAAAGATTAGGTTAAGCAAGGTCAGTCGCAGATCATTTCTTTCTCAAGCCCAGGAGTGTGTGTGTGTTGTGAGAAGTTCTCCTCGTGGTACACATCACGCCCACTACTTCTATCTCAAGAATTTGACTAGCACTGAAGGGCAGCCAAAAAAAAAGACAGAAACGTCTTTATAGGATTTTAGTTTCACAACATTTCCACCCATTTTCTGCAACAATAAATGTTTTTGTGAGCAGACCATTCAAACCTCACCAGTGGAGCAAATAGGAGGGTTTTTTTTTAAAGACAAGAACTTGAGCTTTTAACATAAATTATAAATCGTAGCTGTACTTCTCAGCTCCATGGCCCTTTTGCATTTTATGCACCAATTTACCCGCATTGTGTCTCGTCTTTGTCATGCTATTGTTAGTTAGATTTTTTTTTTTTTACCCCCTTCTCCACAAATGAAGACAAAACAGTATGTGTATGTGTGCGCATATAAAAAGCGCAAATCCTTTTATTGAAGATAGGATTTGAGCGTAAAAGAAGTGCAGTGCGTGCTCACGCTCGTCTCTTTTGTTGTCTCGGATCGCTGTGATTGTTCAGCCATGCGCTGAGGCCAGCTTAGATCTAACAGGAACTGACAAGAGTTGAATAGTTCAGCAGATCCTCACATCCTCCACTTTTTATCCTCGAGCTTCATGCCACCATTTAGAACATTTCCATGAAAAATAATAAAAAAAAACCCTTATCTATCTATATGTATAGATATAGATATAGATATATATATATATATATACATATATATATATATATATATATATAAATATATATATACATACATACATACATACATACACATATATATATATATATATATATATATATATATATTCACTGTAGTCTATTCTTTCAGTGTAACTTCTTTGGCTCGGATTTGATCAGTCAGATTGACAACTGTTGTTTTTGGATTTGTAAACACATAGTAATTCATTCATGTTCACTGGTTTTGCAGATTTTCCAGGAACGTGTCCCCGGGGGCTGCTTTAACCGTCCATTTTTAGTAAATATGTTTTCAGATCATTTGTTGAGCAAAGTGCTTCTTTCTTTTCTGACTGTAAGGTTTATGGTGTCTATAGTATCTGGAATCATTGATGGCCATCATGGTAGTTGGAATTTATCAAATTGGGCAATATACACCAATCAGGCATAACATTATGAGCAGGTGAAGTGAATAAGACTGATGATCTCCTCATCATGGCACCTGTTAGTGGGTGGGATATATTAGGCAGCAAGTGAACATCCTCAAAGTTGATGTGTTAGAAGCAGGAAAAATGGACAAGTGTAAGGATTTGAGCGAGTTTGACGAAGGGCCAAATTGTGATGGCGGATAGACTACTGGATCAGAGCATCTCCAAAACTGCAGCTCTTGTGGGGTGTTTCCAGTCTGCAGTGGTCAGTATCTATCCAGAGTGGTCCAATCCAGGCAACAGGGTCATGGGCAGTCAAGACTCATTGATGCACGTGGGGAGTGAAGGTTGGACCGTGTGATCTGATCCAACAGGCGATCTACTGTTGCTCAGATTGCTGAAGAAGTTAATGCTGGTTCTGATAGAAAGGTGTCAGAATACACAGTGCATTATGGGTCAGGGTGGTTTTGGCAGTAAAAGGGGGACTAGGCAGGTGGTCATAATGTTATGCCTGGTCGGTGTATAATGCACTACATAATATATCTGGTTGAATCTGTAGCTTTAGAAATAAATTGTGTTGCATCTATGAGTTTCCTGTTAATCTGTGGTGACTAATGTTGGATTGAAAAACGACAAAACATCATCCTCTGATCTTAGCATCTTAGCGTCCCTTGTCTGTGCCTCCGAACAGAGACTGCCGTCCCTGGCAAAGCATGAACAGTGGCTCAAGTGAAGAAAATTGCATTGCACTCATTCTTCAAGTATGATATATTTCAATATTATTTAAAGCTTAATAGCAACAAAAAACCGATTAGGTTTATTTCGGTAGGTTTGTGTAGTCCTATATTTATTTTTGAATAACTCCTGATCTTGTTAACAGGTAATTAATAAAATATAAAACAGATTAATTGCTAATGCTGGTGATTAGTGGCTACATCCAATTTGGGCAGGGAAACAGTGGCAGCTCACAAAGATACTGACCGTATAGCATTTATGATTTGCTCTCTTTCTTGCTTTTGGCCTTTGTGGCTTCACATACTTTAGGAGCATGTTCAAGGTTTTTCCTTGAGGGTAACCACAAGTAGTAGAGTGCAAACATTCTTACTAGGGTATGCAATATGACATTTCTCAGAAATTTTCTACAATAAAAAAAATCCTATATGTATAAAATAGGTCTTGAGACAAAGAATATTTCACCTGTTTAAGTTGAGCTTAGCATTGTTTCTGAGTAATTGATTTTTAAGGACATGTTAGCTAAGCTGTCTCTAAAGTAAATGTTCTGAGGAAAAAAGTCAGCAAATAAAAATGTCACCACGGTCCAGCTACTGTCGATTATCCGTTCAGGAAACTTTTTATTTTTTTATTTTGCTTTTCTCCAAGCCTGTCAATTATAGCTTCTTTCCACTGCAGGGATAAATGCTTACCACAGCCACATCACGCTGTTCTATGCCAGTGTGGGCTCGTGTGAATCATTTCTTTTTCCATTTGTTCAGGAAAATCTAGGAAATAACACAGTATGGCCAATAATATGCGGACATATGACATGCAAATGTCGGCCTCCTCCAAACAGTTGCCACAAAACATACAATTGTACAGATTTATTATTGTATGATAATGCCCCTCTGCACAAAGTGTGCTCCATGAACACTTGAGGTTTGGAGTGGAAAAGAGCACAGATCCCAGACATGAACACCTTTGGGATCGACTGCAATGCAGGCCTCCTCACCCGACATGACCTCATTAATACTCTCGTAGCTGAATGAGCCCAAATCCCTATAGCCACTCACTTGACAACATCTAGTGGAAAGCCTTCCCGAAAGAGTGGAGCTTATTTTAACATTAAATCTGGACTGGGATGTTCAACCATGCACATATGGATGCGAAGGTCAGGTGTCTAGAAAAGTTTGGCCATATAACGTACCTCAGAAAAACTATAAGGATAATACAAAGCGGTTGAGCAAACTCATCCTGTCTATATAATAAATGATTACATGGTTGATGCAGCTATTTCTGCTGACAGATGATATGAAGGGTTTGGGATTACTGGAATTTACTACAGTTAACGCATGAGCTCTCACTTGAGTGGTTACTCCCCATCATCACAACCATTCAGCCATACAGTGGGAAAGATACTCAGTTTTTTATATGCGTGAGCAGCACATACAAGCGTGAAAAAAGGTTTCTAGTTCCACCGATTGCAGAAGAAGTAACCTTCATCGTAGCCTGGATTATATACATAAACAGCTACTACTACAAATACAAAAAATATATAAAGACAAAAGAGTGTGACTCTGGAATACTAATCAGAAGGTCATGAGCGTAAATCCCACCATTGCCAAGCTAACACTGCTTAGATCATGCTTATAGATCAACGGTTAAAATATAACTATTGTTATATTGGAAGAAAAGTGTAGCTTACACACATTCACATGGTGTGAGTACGGCTGTAGCGTTTCCTATTGGTGATGGACACACTGCCACGTCCGACATAACTCTGAAATGGGAAGTCAGACATCGGAAAAAGCCCAGACGCCACAGCGTTAATCCAATCCCCCCCACCCCCCCACCCCCCGGCACTGTTTACTACCTCGCATTTAACTTGACTCGTGTCACCATGGGTTTTAAGATGACTTTGCCTCCAAACTTACATTTGAATTTCCGGAGCTTGATGTGCGTCTGCTTGTGCACATGCATGTTTCTGAGAAGAATTTCAGGCATAGGTTTGGATGAAGGGTGTTGGACTAAAAGGATGATGTAGTGGGCTAACAGCATGTGTCCATTTGCAAGTTTATATCCTATCTATTTAAAAGGAGGAGCACTGCCAGATCCACACAGTGCATGATGGATACTGAGCAATGGAATGTGGCTCAGCAGGCAGCGGTAAAGCTTCAACACAGCTCAACTCAATGCAAATGAATCCGTCCGTCACAGTGCGCTTATTCAGCCACTGCTGTTTATCGTGACTGACGAGCAAAAAAATTCCAAACATCATACCACAGAGAGACTTGTTATTCCAAACCATCAAAGCATAATTATATGATTTCAGTCAGGTAGCTAGGTTGCTTGCTATTCAACTTTATGTAAACTAACTAGACATGTCGATTTCTGGTGCACTTGATTTTCATGTAAAACAGATCTGTTTATACTTACAACACTGAAGGTTGAGATCTAACGTTAAACAAACATACAGGATGGGAGTAAAGTGCTTGAAACAGTGTTTTTATTTTCTACAAAGACGCTTAATATCGTGCACATGAATTACTACTTTCACAAATGACAAAGAGACTTCTAAAAAAGAGGCAGCCTGCTGACCTACCCTGACAAACTGTGTTGTAAATCTGCAATGAGTTAACAAGGTCCCTAACATTGCTTACAGCCGCTTTCATTAAATTAACAGACACAGACTGATTTGAGGCTTGAATAGAAGGCACATTGTCACTACTAAAAAGTAAAACCCACCAGAAATGAAGTACCGCTTTCAAATGTACTTGTGTTACTTGTGTAATAGCTATTTATTTAAAATCAGAAGTGTATAATGTCATGATCGCACTGAATTTATTTTCCAGTCCTAGCAGGATTTCATCCATCAGCTGGCAAGATGTGGCTGAGAAACACAAAATTTTGTCACGGCTTTTGGAGATTACGCTCACAAAAGATCCGGCACTGAGACGTCCTGCAATACGGGTGACGCGCAAACTCGACTGCTAGTAAGAACAGCAGCGGATGTTTTACAAAAAAACAAAAAAGCGCTTTATTATAGAGTGTAAGTAACTTCAAACCACTACTACAGCCCTCGGCCTCACTACCAGCAGAGTCTGAGGTGGTATTCATGGCAACTTGGTAAATATTTCAGACGGCTCGACTTGCCAGCGTCTGAGGCAGTTCTCTGCTTACTGAGCCGAAGGCCATATGGAACACTGTGTCTTGCTAGTTTCGCTTCAGCAGTAAGGACAGATCCACTTCGGTTCGAGAACGTCTGTTCTGACATGGCACGATGAGTGAGTGAGTGATTTTCATGCATGATGCCATCTACTAGCAAGTATCAGATTTTCAGCTGTGGAAACTGACTTGTTATACCGGTTTAACAAATCCTGCCGTTTTAGCTTGTGCATTTACCATTGCGCTCTTTTTCCTGCTATATGGTGTGCGTTAGGAAAGGGGTTAGCTCTCTAATTTTCTTCACGGCTGCCAAAGTTAGGTAGGATAGATCTGTCTGAGTGGCTCAATCCCTTCTCAATAACTCCCCGATGAAATTCCACAAAGCATGCCCAATGATGTCACTCAGCTTCTCAGAGGACACGCACGAATTCCTCTGGTGTCTTCTTACACTACAAAGTGGCTTAAAACCACACAAGTCAAAATATCCTGATCTCTCAATTCCCTCCTCTCCGCCATGTCAAATTACACAGAAAATCACTTCACGTTAAAGCATTTGTGCTGTTTGTTTCATGACGCTCTGCCGCTTCTTTAAACACTAAATTGCATCTCGCTTTAGCAGCTATTCAGCTCTAAGGAAACCTAGCCTGTGTTTTTGGAGAAATTATCCATGTCTTTGGCTTCTCCCACTCCGGTCTATAAGAGGAGTGGAAAAAAGGGAGATGTCAAAAGTACAAAGAACGTCCTTGAATAACCCCTTTATTTTCTGTATTTTAACAGAGTTTACACAGCAATCCATAAAGTAAATCTGAACTCTGTTTTGACTTCCTAGCTTGTCTTGTAAATGTGTGATGGAAAACATAGTTCAGCCCACTTCTGGCTTCCATTCAGTGTTTATATGAGTCGTGGATACGTTTGGAGAACATTCCCGGCGGCTTAGACTTTACTTGGTGCTTTCAGCATGAAATGAGCAATATAATTTTCATTTTAATTTTGAGTTCCAGTGTTAAAATAGACATTTCTGGTATATCTGCCAAAGCTAGAGCTTTCTTCCTGTTCTGTTCTGTTTCTTTATGCCTTGAAGGCAATAGCCAGGGTTCATGTACTTGCACAACCAAATGATATTTGAATTGCGACATCTCACAGGCCTGCCCAGTTTTAGGGCAGATTGTTCTTTTCTGCATTGCCGTCATCCCTTGCGGTTTCCATTCATTCCGTTTGAACTTTTTTTTTCTTCCCTTCCTTAAGATGTGGGTGTCATGGTATGTCCATCATCCTGCTCTTCCTCCGCCCTCATCATTCTCTCTTAAGCAAGTGAGACGGGAGGCGTCGGAGCAGCCGTGTGCTCCGACTAGGAAATCAAGCGCATCGCTCAGACTAGCAAGTCGAACAGAGTACCAGCACGGTGTGCAGAAGAGTTTCATCATGTGGGTTTGAATACACAGATCACACATGCTCCCTTGACGAGAGTGTCTCATGTGGCATCTGGTCATGCAATAGAGCTGAGGTTTTAGTGAGCTTCTTGGCTGAAATATTTTTCCCTCCCAATTAAGGACCTCCATATGGTTGCAGTACTGTCTTTTCTCCCACAGCTTCCTCTAACAAACATACTTTACCACCAGCACCATCTCTATATAGAATTCCTCTTCTTGTGAACACTTGTTTACTCACAACAGTTTCGCTTCCAAAAGCTTGTCACGGTGCACTGCTGCCTGAGAGTACGAGTGCAGGCCATACCTGTGTGCGGGTGTTGACGGAAGAGGCAAAATGGAGGAGAGTGCTGTTGTTTTGTGCCAGATTACCATGTTATAAATGAAAACATGGACAGATTCATGTGTGTATACTCGCATGCACGATTAATGAAGGAGTGGATGATGATGAGAACGGGAAAAGAAATACCCGTTAGCTGAATCAGGACTAGGAAGTGATGAACCTATATTTCTTTCTTGTATTTATTGCATTTCATGTTCCTAGCGATGAAAATGTAATGTCTTATATACACCGAATAACCATCTGTTACCCTTTTAGCTGCATAACGTTAGTGTTTGTTTACTCCTCAGTTAGGTCCTGATTAACGGATATTACATCTCCTATAGTGCACCAGGCAGCCTTTTACCACCCCACTGATATTTGCATTATCAGTGTTAGAGCAGAAGGTCTGATTCAGTCACACACACACACACACACTCACACTCACACTCTCTCTCTCTCTCTCTCTCTCTCTCTTCGGGGTCTAAACACAGCTGTGGGCCTCATGGTTGCAATAAAATGCCCAGGTGACCTTTTGTTTTCTGACCCCAGCTTAAGCATTGTGCTAATGGAGTCACGGACGGCAAAGTGGTTTGGATAGCTGCCATTTTCATCAAAAGCTAATTTCCTTCTTTTTTCCGCTCGACCTCTGGCACATCGGTCCACCGCTAACCAGAATTCCGCAGTTTGTTTACGTTTCATTTATTTTCATGAGCCCGTCCAAGGTTTGCTTAAACAAAAGGCTAATGTGTTGATTTAACGCTAGCAGTACAGATATCGAATACTTACGCTTCACCATTTTACATGATTAAATCAGCTTTTCCTCGTGTCTCACCGGAGCCGTATAAGACTCGTGCTGAATTTTTTAGCTGTTGAATTGTTGTGCCTGTATGTGATTTATTGACCCCAGAAATCTCAAAAGTCTCAAAAGTTTACACATCGTTGTTTAGTTCAAAACTATTGAAATAATGTTCGAAATAAGTATGTAGTCTGTATACTAGAGCCTTAGAAATGTGTGTATTTGCTATAACCCTCTCCAGACTATATATATATATATCATATTGTGCCGTATCTTGTGCTTACTCAGCTTGTCTTTTGTTTTATATTAAAATTATGTCTGAGGATCTGAAGCAATTAAGTGCTTTTATACAGCACTGTAACAGTGATTATGGTCAGCTTACGATTTCCCACAAAATAGAAAAATCACAGACCCTCAAGCTATGCTTCACAGATCCTAAGGGGACCAGAACCCACACTTTGAGAGCCAGTGACTTTCTGAAAATTCTGAAAAATATAAAGGCTTGCTATTAAAGCAAGAGACTCCTGTCATTGATTTTGTTGTACAGAAGGGTGAAAAGAAAGCAGTTGTGACTCAGGAATAGTATGTCATTCCGTCCTAGAGACTCCTTGGTCTTTCAGTATGTATACCAGTTTTGATGTTGGACAAACCTGTGTGTATGTGTTTGCACGTGTGTATGTGTTGGATGTGTCTTCTCTTGTGTCACCTGAAGAAGATCCAGGTGTTGAAGTGTTTGGTTAGTATAACGCACAGCACTGGGAACTGGACAATAGAGCCATGAGTATTTAAAGTACTAAAATATAACCGTTTGTGTGTGTGCACAAGGACTAAGTAAATGCTAACTCGGTACAGAGCATTTGATTGCTACTGCTGCTTTTTCCCCCCCCTGCAATTATCTTGCAGGTCTGAGCTCATCAGCATGGAGGTGGTCGTGCATCTGAAGCTGACCTTAAACTCCGGCACTCAAATGCACTATTTAATAAGCACTTCCTTTGAAATCACCAAGGACATGGGAGCATACTCCGTTGCCCTCGTTCACGCTTTCTTGTATATTGCGTTTCTTCGTGTGTAAAAGGGGTTGACTGCTGAAGACAGCCGAAGATTGGAAAAAGACAAAGCAGTTCCTTTTCCCAGCTGACAGGAGAGGTGTTTCTGCCGGCATAGCCAGTTTGCCTCATGGTCTGGTGTGTTATGTGTGTTGAGATGCTTTTCTGCTTACTGCAGTTGTAAAGAGTGATTTATTTGCATTACCATCAATCTAAATCCATCTCTCTCTCTCTCTCTCTCTCTCTCTCTTTCTCTCTCTCTCTCTTTTACAGTGTTTCACATTGTTATGTGCAACTTGTAGTCACTGTTGTTGTATGACAATCCCAGGAGATCGTCAGCATCTGAAATATTTAAACCAGACCGTCTGGCACCAACAGCCATGCCACAGTCGAGTGAAGAAGCATCTAGGTACTTCTGTAATAACGGTCGATTTAATACAAAATGAATCATATTACACCAAGTTCCCAGAGAAATGGGACGTTTTTCAGACAAAAGTCTTTCATCAGCTGTGCAAGCAAAGTGCTTCAAAGGCAGAACTGAAACCATATGTTTCAATAAACTTTTCTGAAACCCTCTCATTAATACTGCTATCCTGCTCACCACTAATTCCTCAATGTGCTCTCTCTTCCCTCCTGCTGTCAGATTTTGCAGATCAGATCCTCGTCTCTCTTTCTCTCTCTCTTTATTTTTTTATAGAAGCAGACAGATTTCAGGGGCCATCAGGAGGATGATAAATTCATTCTCACACACTTTTTTCCCCCTTTTATTATGCTCCAGTGCTTTTAACACATCAGCCAATTATATAGCAGCAACTCAGCAAGATATTCTCAGCTGTTTAAGTAAAAGCTTTTAAAGGCCAAAATGTTAATTCGAACATTTATCATAGCATCGTCTTTCTGTTTTTGTGCGAGAAGGTACATTTACTGAAAGGCAAAATGTCATTGTAACCATTCCGGCACTCGCGTTACACTAAATGAAGCTGCGAGCGTGAGTCTTTTTGAGGTCATCTGTAGTTTTTGTCTAACTACATAGTGAGTGCTATTGTGTTATGGCATTACTTTTATAAGAGTCAGCTTCTTCATAGAGGATAACAATGGGCAGAACCTTGCACTAAAAGCACTTTTCTAGTTTTTATTACCTGCCTGCCTAACAAAGAGAGACGTCATGATTAGCTCTTTAAATACAAATTAGATTGTGCTGGGTGCCCACAGGGACAGGCTATTCTTTTTAATAGTGTAGGAGGCGCAGGGCAACTGCTGTGCAGTCCACCTGTTCACCTCTCTCTTATAATTACTCCACCCCTTGTTCTATTTATTTTTCTGATCCAGATGGTTAACATACGCTGTGTTCCAGAATCTGTAGTTTACGCAGCAAAAAAACTAATAAAACCTGATTTTCTGCATATTGCTGGTGAGCGATATCACAAACATATCATATCTCGATTCTTGATGTGTCACGATATATGGTACAGTGGAATCTCGGCATACGAATTCATTTGCGAATTTGTATTACAAAGCATTCCCATTAAGAAATAATGTAAACGCTGATAATCCGTTCCAGCCACCCCAAAAATATAACCAATATTCCCAATACGAAGCGTATTTAAACTGTATGGCTGCTTACAAAGAACTGACCCAAGCCAAGCATTCAATGTCAAGGCTCCTCACAGGAAGTCATGCCACCAAGCTTGGGCTTAAAATAGAACGGACCACCCACGCCACCAATCTGTCAACAAAAAAAACACCCGAAAAATCACGTAGATTTTGAACACATGGCGAAGGCAACACTGGTATCGTGGGTTGAATCTTTCAAAACAGCTTTTGCAGACTGAAAAAAGCTTAAACTTCATAAACTCACTTCACTCGGCTTTTCACTGACACAAAAAGTTTTGAACGCCTCCCGGACATACGTGCAACTTAGCTGGCGCTCGGTTCAGTTTGTTTGTACGTCGAAAATGCTTCATATACTCTTGCAAAATCCAATTCAATTTTTAAGGTGAAAATTGGTAAGGAAGGGCATTCATATGCTGAGGCTCCACTGTATTTAGGTTTGCTATCAAACTACCAACAGAACAGTAATGGCTGTGGAAAAGTTCCCACAGCAGCATTAGTGAGGTCAGACACTTGAGGTCAGGTGAAGACGCCTGGTGCACTGTCCATGTTCCAGATCATTCCAGAGGTGTTCACTGGAGTTGAGGTCAGATCTCTATACAGAACATTTCAGTTCTTCCACTCCAACCATGTCTTCATGGAGCCCACTTTGTGCACAGGTATATTGTCATGCTGGAACAGGTTTGAGCCTCCTAATTGCAGTGAAGGGTTAATTGCAATGCTACAGTATCTAAGGGCATCCGATACAGTTGTGTGCTTTCAACTTTGTGGCAACATTTTGGGGAAGAACCGCATGTGGTATTGATTCTCAGGTGCTTTAAAAGTGTCATTAAAGTGTCTGGAGGCAATGCTGCTTCTTCACAGAGTTCACTCTTAAATGGATATGTTTTTGTTTTGTTTCTATAAATGTCTAGAAATTGTGCAACAATATAAACATTGAAAATGGACACTGAAGTTTGTTTAATGGCTAAATGGCCATTCTCCCTCACAGAAAAAGGGTGTCACTTTAGTGTAGACTGCCACAATAGATTGGAATTGATTTTGTAGGTTCCTGAAGCCATAATAGATGTGACCTTATTAATGCCTTTACACATGTGAAGGGATTATGACTACACTCACTTGAACAGCAGTCCTTATCACAAGTACCCTCTGCCTTATCTTCAGATCTGGTGTAATGAACTTAAAGCTTATGCCCTATTGATAAATGGTCATGCTACTCTTATGCCAGTGCTGCTACTTGCAGGACGAATCGATCACTCAGAGCCAGACACTTTGTCTCTTGGTTTAATGAGGGGGACGGAGAGAGGGAGGGGGTGCGAGTGCCGAGCAGGCATTGCGATTCACTGTGAGATGGACAGCTGCATTGTGCCTCTCCAACATGTCCAATATTGTGCTGATTGTCATGCAAATTCCCTGCCTGCCGATTCATTTGATGGAGCGTACAGCAGCACTGAAATCATCTAAGCTGTCAAAGTGACGCACGGCAAGAGAGGAATTTTGTTCACGGCTGAGTTGAATGAAGCAGATCAGCGATTAAACCGAGCCAGAAGTGAGGAACGTGTAGGCTCCCAAAAGCCTCGATTTAACATGCAGCAATTTTTTCATCATTACAGTGTGTGATGTGAGATCTGCAATCAGTGATCATGTACAAAAGGAAATCAGTGGAAAATTAATATTGTACAAAAGGTAACATCTCTCCCTACTGAGAAAAGTGGCATAGTCCATTCAGCTTTCCACCTGCTACATGCAAAATAATATCCAAAGGTAGGTCCAGAGTGGAGCCAAATTCCCAACAGGCCAACAATCTCTTGTTGTGCCATCAAGCAAGATGGTGCTTTGGAAGGACAGTATTTGAGAGATATGTTATATAGCCAAATGTTTGCAATTCTTCTCAACCTGTTGTCACAAGTTGGACACACATTCAGTGTCTTTGTATTCTGTAGCATTACAGTTTCTCTGCAGTGGAACTAAGAGGCCACAAGCCTGTCCCAGCAGTTCCTGTTCCAGCAGTGCACCAGTGCACAAAGTGAGCTCCATGAAAATATGGTGTGTTAATGTTGGAGTAGAAGAATTCCAGTGTCTTGGCACAGATCCCTGACCTTAACCCCACTGAACACAAGTTAAGTTGTCTTCATTTGTCATGTAAACATTACTGCACAGTGACATTCTTTCTTCATCTGTCCCATCCCTAAGGGGGTTTGGGGTCAGAGTGTAGGGTTAGCCATGATGCAGCACTCCTGGAGGGTAGCACGGTTCCTTGTTCAAGGGCCCAACAGTAGCAGCTTGGCAGTGCTGGGGCTTGAACCCTGATCTTCCTGTCGACAAACCAAAGCCTTAACCACTCGAGCTACCATCGGCGCACCTTTGGGATGAAGCTGGGCACCTTCTATGCTTGAAGCCTTCTCACCCAACATCCCTGTTTAACCACTTGAGCGCTTGAGGCTGAATTGGCAAAACCCCACAGCCACACTCCAAATGTTCTAGAAAGACTTGAAGAGTGGAGACTGTTACAGCAGCAACGATATTCATTCCTATGGTTTTGGAATATAGGATGTTCAAATCATGGGTGTCCATATACTTTTGGTCATATAGTGAAGTCTATACTTCACACACAGTGTGGGGGCCATTCATTTGTAGCATTTAGGTGTAATCAGTAGTGTGTTTGTATTAATAAGTGTGAGTTTTTTTTTTTTTTTTTTTTTTAGCAAAAATCTATCAGAAATGAACTTCGTAAAGTCGTCCACTTTCTAGCTGATCCTTTAATGGCTAATATTAAAGCACTAGCAAGTTTCCTTTCTGAAACATTATCTTTAGCGAGATTTAACGAGAGAATATTTGAAAATATATTTGAGCGTAATTGGTTCTCTGTCCCTTTTCTCAGGGTCAGGATATAATCATTTCTGACATTTATTTCTTGTGAAGTGGAAGAAGGAAAGGACTGTGTAGTGAATATAAAACCTTTACTGCAATACCTCCATCAGGTAATTATAATTATAGATAGTTGTTGTGTTTGAAATGATTTTGTACCCACGATTGCCGGAAAAATCTGGAGCACTACTATACAAATGAAAGCAGAGAACAGTATAAATGATTGAAGTTAATGATTTTACACTGGACACTGTGCAGGTTTGATGATCTCTCTGCTGTGTATAGCTTTCTGTATTCCTCAGTAAGGCAGCCACAGCACGGGTATCTATGCTTGCATTCACCATTACAAAATGACCAACCAAAAATATTGCACTGTGTACTGATTAGGACATTTAAATGATTTAGTTAATTTAGTCTGTCTGTTTTTGCATCATTCCTAAAGTTGTACTGGTTGATCATCACTGCACATATTCAGCATTTCTGGATTTACACTGTTTTTCTAAGCCGTAGCATATGCGATGTCATCTTGTAAATATTTTATGTTTTTGTTTCTCCAGCTTTGTTATTAGATGAGAATAATGAAATGTTTGGAATCCCCAAAATGACAAAAGTCATGAATAATAAGTCAAAGCTAATGAGTCAGAAATTATAACTGAATACAAAAAAACTGACTGTGATCGTGCTAATGAAAAAGACTTCATTATTCCCTTAATAATAATGGAGGGTGTGTCCAAACCTATCTAGGAATTAGATCTGTCCGGTCTGATATCAGTAGTTAATGCAGGTTAATGCCTTTGGCCAGCATGAATGAGAAAACATTCGACAGCTAAGGACTTAAAATGTTATGACACAATACATTTTCTTGTCCGTTTCAGAGACAGGATGGAAATTTTGTTTTGGATATTGACACTGAAATTGTTCCCTCATACATTGTTTCTCCAGTAATAGTTTTGTCACCAGGTTCACAGACAGAATGCTAAAATGGTAGCTGCTTTTTGTCCATTTGTATCCAAAATAGTGTTGGATTTGTGCTGTGTAAATACTGATCAGTGAAAGTCAGTCTTCATATAAACTGACCAAATGCTGAGGAATTCTGGATATTTCCTGAATCATTAGATTTGACTTATTAATAACTTTTGTCATGCTGGGGAGTCCTAACCTCCTTGTGCTTATAAACCCCAGTTTTGTTTTGTTTTTTTGCAAAAGGGCAGTAGTAGCTTAGTGGTTTGTTATTTATGGGAAGGTCGTGAATTCCTGGTGTGCCTTTAAGTTCTTATACCATTCAGGCACAGTGTGGGGAGAAAGATGAAAAATGGTAGAGCTGCACATCTTTATTAAGGCTTTATTAGCTTTATTAATATAATAATAATAATACAGTCGGTTACTGGTTCTTGTGCCATCACAATAATAATCTGTTGCAGTTTAGATGGCCTTGTCTTAAATCATCAGGACTGATGTTGGACGAGAAGGTCTGACTCTCAGTCTCTACTCTAATTCATCCCAAAGGTGTTCTATCGAGTTGAGGTCAGGACTCTGTGAAGTTCCTCCACACCAAACTCGTACATCCATGTCTTTATGGACCTTGCTTTGTGCACAGTCCTGTTGGAACAGGAAAGGGTCATCCCCAAACTGTTCCCACAAAGTTGGGAGCATGAAATTGCCCAAAATGTCTTGGTATGCTGAAGCATCAAGAGTTCATTTCACTGGAACTAAGGGGTCGAGCCCAACCCCTGAAAAACAACCCCTGAATTCAATGATTTGGAGGGGTGTCCCAAAACTTTTTGCAATATAGTGTAGATCCATGATTTTTATTCTTCCACATTTGTGCAGGTCTTTATGCTCTTGAAAGTGAAAATGAAAGGAAACTGAGATTCTTGGTACAGTTCTACGTTAAATTACATCAATTTACTTCAATATAATAATAAGCTTTAAGTATGTAGTCACATGATCATCACACCCATATGTGGGTCTCCCCCAAACTGTTGAACAATGTTTAATGCACAAAATGTTGCCAAGGATGGAGTGGAAGAACTTTAGTGGCCCGCACAAACCCCTGAACACAACCCCACTGAACACCTGAGGGCTGAACCAGAATGCCGACTAAGCTCCAGTTCTCCTTACTCAACATCTGTGCCTGACCTCACTAATGCTCCTGTAGCTGAATGAGCACAAATTCCCCCAGCCCTTCTCCACAAGCCTTTCCTGAAGGCTTCCCAGAGTTTTGAGCCAAAAAAGACAAAGTCTGGAATGTTCAGACGGCGCAGTGATAGTTAGGTGTCCTCAAACATTTTGTGTACCCTTGTGAAATTGCAGTAGTTTGAGTGCTTCTTGTGCACAGTGATTAGCCGATGATTCAGCTGATACTGTCTGGCTGAATAAGACACGCTCCTTTATCATCATAGAAGCGGTGAGGAGATTGAGAAATGAGTGCATGAGTGAAATAGGAAATGTATAAATGACCAAGGAAGGTTAAATAAATGACAGTAAAGATATTAAAGTTATAATCTATGAGTGGCTTCTTTGTTTTGCAGGCAGAGTGAAGAGCACCAGGCCTGCATCCTTTCCTGTCTTTGCAAACTTAACGTTCAGAACTGCTTACTTATTTCACTCAGAATTGCTAATGCAGCTAAACACAATTAAAACCAGTCACTGTGACACTGTGAGCCATGCCTGTCTGTGCACAGGTTCTCTCATTATTTCTTATTTGATTCAGTAAATCAGTGTTCTGTTTCAGTGTTTAGTAATTCTAGCACTTCCTGCACCGTGGCAGCTCAGTGGAGTGTGAGCTGATGTGGGTCGATGGGAGCAAGTCTGGAGTCAGAGAACGTTTAATGCCACTGCCTGGCCCTAGAAGACTGACCCTGCCTCTGACCCTGCACTTCCTGAAAAGAAATAGTCCTGCATAGCAATACAGTAGCTGAGTAAAGACTGTATTCTGTTCTGTTCTGGTGTTTTCTTAGTCTGTGAAATATTTTGGTGAAGATTTTATGACGTTTCAAGCCATTTAGCATCCAAGTTTTGATTCCAACTAATCCAAAACCTGTTTTTGCAGACCAGCCACAGATTTAGTGTAGATTATTGAGTTATCACTCAAAAAGGGCGGTCCTTTATTCTCTCTATTAAAACAACATATGAGTCAACTCTCCTATATTAAATGACACCCCCGGAAGCCCCGCCTCTTCCCACTATCTCACATTAGTAATGTTTTGGTCGGTGCTCTTGTCTCAACTCGATTGTTCTGCTTGAAAGTACCACTAACACCGTGGCCTTACTTTCTGGCGCTGTAAAAGGAGAATGTTTGATGTTCATTAATGTGAAATAATAGCAATTAGCGTATATCCATCAAGTATTTAGGTAGAATAACACAACATTAGTTATCTGTATTTATAAGGGCTTACCTATTTTGGGTAAAAAATTTAACCAAAAGAAAAGATTTATTAGGTTTAGGCTAAAGTGTCCAACCGAAAATTTATCAAATCGTTGTAATGTTATAATAATGAGAATATTTTCCTTTTGTTCTTCTACACTGGTCAGACATGTTCAGACAGCTTGAGCAGCAACAGTTATCATAGAAAAATGTCAGCCCTGTGGAAACATTTCAAGGTTTCAGGACATTACACAAGCGCTTTGTGAGAGTACTGTGTCTACAGTCTACTGTGTTATGGTTTTTTAACCCCAATTTCTAACCCCCTACACATTATTCTTTTTTGGGTTTGGCATAGCTGCACTCATCCTGTTTTATTCCTCATGCCGCATAGACCATCCGAACCCTTTCCGGCTCCATCAGGAAATTGAAGGGCTGCATGATGATGTAGGTCACGAAAGGTAACAATCTGTTTTTTCTTTTAAAAAACAGCTCAAAAAGACGTGAAGGTGATACAAAAGCAGCACGGAGGCCTTGAAATACTTTTCCTCAACAAAGTGAAAGTCACTTGGTGGATCTTTTCTCTTCTCGTTATCATTGATTACGTTTAAAAGCCTTTCATCAATAAGCATTTTTGTCAGTAACTCCATTAACAAGATTAACACTGCCCTTAAATGTAACAGCTCATCATTACACACTTCATTAAATGGATAAATCACGTAGGAACAAATAGAGGGCCGAAGTGTTCGATGCCTTTCGTGACTGAAAAGTCACTGAAGAACATAGTTTTTAAATAAGCCCGGCCTTCACAGATGAGAACAAGATCCATGGCTGATTGTGGTGGCCTGTGTAATGAGGATTAAACATCCAGCTGAATCTCGATTTATTGCTGCTTGATGTTTTATGGCGTCTGATTGACCTGATTCATGGCTCTTTGAAGGAGTGCTTTATTGATTTAAGGGTGTGTGTGTGTGCTATGATGATAAGAGGAAATGAGTGTGTTCTGTGGCTTCAGGTGGTACATGTCTGTACTTCCTCTGCTCTGCGTGGTGTAGCCCAGCCCTTCCTATAGACAGGTCTTAACAGTGGTCAGAATTAGCTCAGTGCTCACTGCGAGTCTGCTCATCATGGTACAGGCTCCCAGTGGTTTCCTCTCGTCCAGACCTCCGCTGATCTACCACGGAGAAGGTAGGATCTCTTATCTGTCTCGGGATCTGGGATCAGGTTTCTTGGCTTCATTTGTGGAGTAAAAAGTGACACTGTCTTCTTCAAGGTGGTCTCAAGGGCTTGTGGAAATGCTTTCCTGGTGAGAGTGTGAGTGTGATCTTAGAGTCTGGGAGAAGTTCCAGTTCCTCTGGGTGTGTTAAACAGTGTAAAACATCTTTGTTTATTCTTCTCATTCTTTCCTCTACTTTCTCACAAACAAAGATTCATAGAGGATAACTATAGCATGTCGTGTCCTCTGTTGTCTGCCGTTTTAATGACATGCTATGCAGACACACAGACCTTTTACCTTCTTCTGCCTCATCCTCTGTCCTTTGTAGATGTCGTAAAGGGGTGCAGTGTCGATTAAGAGGATTTGGAGAAATCTTTTGTGCTTGGTGGAATTTTAAACTTTCCCACACACATTAAACAGATGATAGCACCTGCCTTTAGGAAAATGTATTGAATGACATGAAAATGAATTTTTTTATATTTTAAGTGTCTGGGTCTAATAGGGATTGTTGCCTATTGATTGCTGAGCTTTAGAGAAGCAGTGTGATGAATGGTCTGATGCATTGTTTTTACCAGTTTACTTGAAAATGTATATGGTGATATCTGTACCGTTGTTATATTTTGCTTTCTAAGTAATTAGATAGCCAGTGAATTAGAAGTCCGCTTTTCCTCAGCACCCTCTTTCTGACTTTTAAATACACATCCAGTATTGATTTGACAGTGCTCAGGACATCATCATCATCATCATCATCATCACTGCATTAACGACAGAAGAAAACTACTACAGCTGCTGCCGTTGCCGGATTTCGGGTTGAAACGTAAAGAAACCCGAGACAAAAGATGGTCGACTGTTTCGCCTTCTACTCCTGGGAAAATGAGCTGTCACTCCAAACCTTAGAAGCAGCTGGACCAATGATCCTTGTAAAACATTTTCACTCGAGACGGTGTCAGACTCATAACTCCCGCAGAGACAAAACATGCAGCCAACAGAGGCGTATTTTTCTTTGCGATTTAAAAATGGTTGTAAAACGTTTGAAAGAAATTGAATCCCATCATTTGAGAATGCCTAGGTGTGTGTGTGTGTGTCAGTATTGAACGTTGTTCCATGATTATAGTGTTTCTTGCATGTTTTGTTTGGCTTGTTTGGATATTCTGAAGGAACACTCATCAGTAATCATCTTTTTTTTTTTTTTTTTTTTATCAGGAGTGAGCTATGGCATTGACTGTGTTTAGCGAAGGCTGAAAAGGCAAACTTGGCACACAGATATCACTTTTATGCCGTCAAGTCAATACGCTGTTTGTGATAAGCAATTAAGTCTAGTGTGTCTTTGGGGAGGTTTTAGTGAGGCAGCTATAAGCTGCATAATGAGAGCGGACCATTTAGACTCGTTCAATCCCTCTCTCTCACTCAGTCGGCCATAACATACACCCACACAGCAGAAGCCATCATCCAGCTCATAGGTTAACCTCAGCTTCTTCTTTTATTCCTCTCCAGAAGTTCAAAGCAGAGCTCGCGAGACAGTTTGTTTCACTTGGAGCTAAATGTTTTGTCCCTTATGGATTTCAGGTTTATTAGACTGCAAGTTATTTTCTGTGTTAGCCAAAGCTGAACGTGTGATTAAGCCGGTGATTGACAAGCAGCTAGCTCAGAGCTCCTCAGGGCCATGACGGTGCATAAGGAGACCGTTAGTCTGATCAGGAGAGCTTTATCGTTAGCAATCAGAACGCTGTGGCTGGTTTTGATCTTGATAAGTGGTCCCTAAGCAAGCAGTAGCCACCCTGCGCATTAATAATGCATTGTGCTGTCTTTTCCAGTTAGACGATCGAGATCATGCAATTCATTTGTGAATTCTTTTGTGGGATGTGCGCCGATTAGCCACCAGAGAGTGTGAGAGAATTTTGCAATGTTGCAGTTGCAAGTTTAATGTCATGTACATTGATCAGGCATAACATTATGACCACCTGCCTGATACTGTGCTGGTCCCCCTCCTTTTGCTGCCAAAACAGCCCTGACCCGTGGAGGCACGGACTCCACTAGATCACTGAAAGTGTGCTGTGGTATCTGGTAGCAAGATGTGGCTTACAGGATATAAAGGATACTTACAGGACTTAAAGGATACTTTTGATAGATACTGACCGCTGCAGACCGGGAACACCCCACAAGAGCTGCAGTTGTGGAGATGCTCTGATCCAGTGGTCTAGCCATCACAATTTGGCCCTTCGTCAAACTCGCTCAAACCCTTATGCTTTGCCCATTTTTCCTGCTTCTAACACATCAACTTTGACGACAGTATGTTGACTTGCTGCCTAATATCTCCCACCCACTAACAGGTGCCATGATGAGGAGATCATCAGTCGTATTCACTTCACCTCTCACTGCTCATAATGTTATGGCTGATCGGTGTATGTTCAGGGTGAGTTCCAGAGCTAGTTAGCACTTTATAGGGAGTTTAAGTGAGATCTTCCTGTAGGAAATGTGCCCTGGACATTTTAGCCATCTTTGGAGCTCCAAATCTGCTAAGAGGCTCATTATATTTCAGAGATAGTTTTAATCCTTCATGCACACAAGAGTTCGATGGGCACATCATAATTCCCATTTTTGGAAGAAACCCTTTATGGAGTGATATTTTTGGCATGAAAAATGATGATACTTGACTGGAAAATCATGCTTGACTTTAATTTGTTAATATAATATGTGATATTTTAAAACATCTGGCTAGATACCTTTTCAGACAACACACCAAACGTCTAACCTCAACATGACTTCTCAGCTCTAGCTCTTTTAAATAAAATGCTGACTTCTGAGGCATTCGGAGAGCAGAGAGGGGTGGGGTTGTTTGGGTTTAAGGAGAAGGCTCGTCAGATTATACAGCTCACAGACAGTAGAGGGCTCTAAACGTTACAAACTCTTGCTTTATATCTGTTTAAAACACGAACTGTCCTCTCATCGTCGTAGCTCGAAGATAATCTTCTTTCCGAAAAATGGCTCATCGTTCCTCCAGGCATCTAAGCACCGGTCCGTGAGCTTCAGCAGCACAGTAGTAGTAAAGATTAATAGAGCATAACAAGAAACTTCAGAGATTCACAATGAGACTTGAGTCACCATCTCCACAGCTCCAGCTCAAGGCCATCTGCCTCATAGGTCACCTACCTCCAGTTAGGTCCACAATCAGGTCAGGAAGTGTGTGTGTGTGTGTGTGCGTGTGTTCATTAGATGGGATAATGTCACAAGTTAGTCATCCTTCTGTTCTTTGCTCATGACTGATGTAATGCAGTGAGCCAAACCAGATGGTCAGAGCAGGTGAAGTAAAGGTTACGCCTTTGTGCTCTGTGTGTGTGTGTGTGTGTGTGTGCGCCCACCTGTATGTGAACTTTACCCCCAGGCGTGTTCTCTCTCTCTCTCTCTCTCTCTCTCTCTCTCTCTCATACATTCTTGCGGTGTAAGTGTGGAGTTCCTGCCACCTTTCCTCCCCTTAAGCCAGTCCATTTTCCACTTAAGTTTGTTCTGACACGCTAAAATTGCTAAACATTGTGTACATTAGTAGTCAATTGTATTGAACAGAATTTCAGCCCTGCATCACCTGTACTGAAGTGGGATTGACCTTAACTCTACCGTTGATCAATGCACCTGCCATGCTGACAGTGATTAAGGTAGGAGGAGTAATAAGGTCACATGAAAATCAAAGCCTTGTTTATTCAGACCGAATCCATGCGCTGTTTGAGATGCGGCACAGCACACACCATCCGCACACAAAGCCACATTTTAATAACCTAACTACTGCACACGTAAGAGCGCACATCCATTCCACTTTCTGTTCATGATTCATTATGATTCGGAAGAAAATGGAGTATGTTTGGGTAAAGTTGCAGGTGCAGCATTTTCAATCCTCTCTCTCTCTCATCCAGTGTATACAGAGACAGCTGCAAATACACAGAGAGAGAGAGAGAGAGAGTGTTAAAAAGATGCTTCGAAGTAGGAAAAGATTATCTCATAGGTATTTTCTGCCCACTAATTTGATCAGTCGAGCGCCAATGCTGATATTTAGTATATATAACAGCATCAGGATATTTCACTGTTCCAAACGGAGCCATGGTTCTTTACATTAAAACCGTTACTACTCTTCCCATGGGCTTTCACTTCTTTTAAAAAGATTCACCCAGGAGATTCTAATGTGCTTGATATTTATTCTACGATGCTGTTTACAGTACATTAGCTGTAGCCTGTGCATGTCTAGAGCCATACTGAGATCTTGTATGAGCATTCAGCAAGACGCCAGATAAACTGATAGATAAATAGATAAGCTCATCTGCAAATGGCCCACATGCATTTTTACTGGGAACAGATCAATTTCCATTTTAGTGACACACCCTGCAAAGCGTTCAGTTCTTGGAGGAAGAAGGAGGCGTTTAAGTCTAATGTGAAAGCTCTGTTAGGAAAGCGAGGTTTGAAAGTGATTGGAGAGGATGAAGGGGTGGGGACGTGGGTGAAAGGCTGAAAACTGAAAGTGAACAGTCTATGTGTGTTATCAAAGTTTAATAGCGCTGGGAGGAGTAAGTGCTGAAGAAGCAGAATCCTGGCAGAACTTGTCCATTCTATGTTTGGACATCTACAGTTTTGGAGTTGCTCTTCTCTTCTTCCTTCCTTCCTTCCTTCCTTCCTTAAAAGGAATAATAGCATGACTAGCGATGAGTGAATGAGTTATCATGACCCAGTTTAGTCATACAGCATAATGTTATCAGGTTACTCTGACTACTCTGGGCCTGAGCTCTTGGCTGTGTGTGTGTGTGTGTGTGTGTGTGTGTGTGTGCGTGTGCGTGTGAGATGCTCAATGAAAGCTTCGAGTCTGTCAGTACATGTTAGCAGCTCTTTCAGAACCTCATGCACTTCTTCCATGATTTCTCAACACGATTTTTATCCCCTCACTATCTTTCCTACTATTCTGCATTCAGAGCAAAAAAAAAAAATCTTAACTGGGTGTGTGGAACCTGCCAGGCAGGTAACTGACAAACAGTGCGCACACACACACACACACACACACAGAGAAAAACACTCTGCACTCTGAATGCCTGTCCTGGCTACTCTTTCTCCTCGTCCATCTCCACCGGAGAACGTGTGCCTGATTTGCAGGGGGATTATGGGCAACGTGCAGCGTGAGTAACCGCACTGGTGTCATAGCTAGGAAGCTTTGGCTCGCATTTGTTATGATTATGATCAAGAGAGAACAGAGAGCTGTCTGTTTCTAAAGGAAACTCTGCGGTGAGCGATAAACGCTGTAAGTCTCTTGTCCATATGCTGGTTTTGGGACGGAAGCAACTGTTCAATTTTTATCCAAAAGGAAGCAACATGCTTTAGAAAAACAAAAACGCAGGTGTGTTGCAGCAACAACAGTGTATTATGCTTAAGTATACACCGAGCGTGTGCTCAAACTTCAGCTCATGTTCTTGCAACACTAAATTATACTTAATGCTTTTTTTTTTCCACAGCAACATGTAATGATCTGAAGCATCAGACAGAGTGAGAAAATGTCTGCATGTGCAAATGGGCTTAGACAAACAGGTCTTTAAATAAGAAGGTTTTGATCTATCCATCTGCAGTACTGCTGACTCTCTCAGCCTACAGGTGAGAATAAATAAATAATGTGCAAATGTAGATTTTACTGAGATTTGTCTCCATCCCCAAGTACTAATACTGCAGCAGGAAGGGTAATGATTATGTTTGGACATCAAGTGAGCATTGTAATAGTCCTTTGTGGTGTTCTGTAGAGCAGTGTGACATGTCTCAGCATGGACACTTCTGCAGAATCCATAGTTTGGGATTTTTGCTGATCTGTGCTCGGTGATAAGGCGGAATCTCGTGCAGGTGTTTTTCCACAGTTCTCAAATCTGATTCTATAGAAGTTGTTTTAGTCGTTTTCTAAAACAGCGGCACAGACTCTAACGTGAAGAATTACGTTTTCTGGATTTCTGTAAAAGGACCAGCTTGTTATTATCAAGAGGGAGAAATTATATGCTGTTGAAGAAACGTGATATGTCAGGTGATGACAGGAGCTAACTTCTCCAGCATTTCAATATTCATTATGACTACTTACAGGTGACGTGAATAACACTGATTATTTGGGTGGGATATATTAGGCAGCAAGTGAACATCCTCAAAGTTGATGTGTTAGAAGCAGGAGAAATGGACAAGCGTAAGGATTTGAGCGAGTTTGACGAAGGGCCAGATTGTGATGGCTAGACGACTGGATCAGAGCATCTCCTAAACTGCAGTTCTTGTGGGGTGTTCCCGGTCTGCAGCGGTCAGTATCTATCAAAAGTGGTCCAAGGCAGGAACAGTGGTGAACCGGAGACAGGGTCATGGGCGGTCAAGACTCATTGATGTACGTGGGGAGTGAAGGCTGGCCCGTGTGATCCGATCCAACAGACGAGCTACTGTTGCTCAAATTGCTGAAGAAGTTAATGCTGGTTCTGATAGAAAGGTGTCAGAATACACAGTGCAGGACGGGTCAGGGCTGTTTTGGCAGCAAAAGGGGGACCAAGACAATATTAGGCAGGTGGTCATAATGTTATGCCTGATCTGTGTAACAATAAAACATTAAAGTGCAAGCTGTCATTTTTTTGTAAATTAAAATTTGTAATCATTGGTAAATCCCTGCACTTATGCAGATTTTTGGGTGTTACACCACCAAAGCGTTCTCTGTATGTGAAGTGTTATTCCTTACGAGTCTCTTGAGGAATCTTCAAGGTTCCTAGTCCCTAGAACGAAGTTAATCTATTAATATAATAATAATAAAAAATACATCTGTAAACCAGCCAGACCACAGGCTGAATTATTGATCTGTATTTTTAATACATGTGTTAACAAACATGGTGCACTTCTCACAGCCACTGCTATAAAAGCCCTCTCTCCCATCCTCAGACGCTCTAATGTATAGGAGATTGTAAAGAAATGTCACTTTCACAAGCAGCAGATTTGACTTACGTGGCAGCGCTGTAAGCATCGCATCTCCACAATAAATAACACACTCTTTAATATGTTTGATTCTCTGTGGCTTCAAATAACCCAGAGACACTAGATATGAAGTGAACCTATGCAAAGTGTGAGATCACACACATCATTTCACTTTATGTGCTTTCTTTATTAGGGACGTCATGGGGGGGCAGATGATTGCCATCCCAACGGTCCTGGGTTAAAATAAAACTGACAGAGGCAACCGCAATATATAGTATAAACAAATGAAAGAACAGAAAATAAACAGAGCAAGCTAACAGCAGTGCAGCGGATGGGTCATGAAAGCCTGCTTAGACACACGAGTCAAAATATATTGGTGCCCCGGTCACGTGTTCCTGCACAGTGACCTCGTCATTTGATCCTTGTTATATTTAGGGTAAATAGTGCCACTTTGTGACCTCTTTCAGACCTCCAGATGCCCTCTACAGGCTGCTGTTGCTCAGATTTCTGAAGAACTTAATGCTGGTTCTGATAGAAATGTGTCAGAATACACAGTGCATGATGGGACAAGGCTGTCTTGCCAGCAAAAGGGGGACCAACACAATGTTTGGCAGGTGGTCATAATGTTATGCCTGGTCGGTGTAGTTTGTAAGCTTGTTATGTTACCGAAAGGGTGAGAACCTCCATTCTGAAGACTTGCCCTGTGATTGAAAACATTATTTTTTAATGTAAAGAAAGTTTTTAATAATCTATGAAGTATTTATTAGGCTTAGATGATGTGGAGCATAAGCATTACATGTCTGTGTGAATGACTTGGTGCTATACTATATTTATGGAGTGATGGTCACCCAGTCCTAACTGATTGATTATTATTTATATATAGTTGTGTTGTGATTGATAAGAGGCTGGTCCACGCTGATGTCTGTGTATGGCTACTAACTTTAGCAGCACTGTCCCGCTCCTGTGCGTGAGTGTAGGTGGTGTTGTATGAGCTCCACCGGTCTGGTTTCTGTTCAGGGTTTTGAGTGGAGCTGAATGTCCATGTGGACTGTACCAACAAAACTTTAGTGCTGGACAAGTCAAAACAGTTTTTCTTTGTTTTGTGGTATCAGCTTTCTGCTGCCATACATGCTTTTGTTTATGCTCTCTGACCAGAGCTATCTTTACTTTTTATAGGTGTGTGTGCGTGTGAGAGAGAGAGAGAGCTTGCTTGTCTATTTCTGAGCTAAAATTGTGTTTGTAGTCTATCATTTTCAGTTCTCGAGTTTTGAAACCAGTGAAAAATTATCACTCCTGCCCGCGCGGCTTACTGTGTGTGTGTGTGTGTGTGTGTGTGTGTGCGTGCGTGTGTGTGTGTGTTTAGTCATTTCTCTGAGAGGTAAAAAAAAAATGTGTGTAGGCAAATGAGGCAATTGTATGCTTTCCAGCTTTCAGCTTTAGTACCTGATTGAGTTCCATGGAATGTGTTTTGTGCTTGTGCTTGCATTTAACGTGTGTGTGTGTGTGTGTGTGTGTGTGTGCACTTGCAGGAGGAATGCCCGCTCCTGAGCAGAACCCCATGTCGGAGGAGGGCCTTCTGCTGCCAATCAAAGATCAATTTGCCAATCATAACATGGAGTCCGAGAGCGCTGCCAACAATATCCTGGCTTCTGTCAAAGAACAAGTAAGAACACATCCTCCCTCTCTCTCTCTCTCTCTGTCTCTCTCTCTCTCTGTCATCTCTGTCTCTCTCTCTGTCTTACACACACACACACGTTTACACAATCACTCACTCATAATCTCTGAGCTTCCTGAAGCTCATCTCGTCTCACACATCTACTTTGCACCTTTTTGACGTCTATATCATATTGAAACGATTATTATTATTCTATAGTTTCTGTACTTGTTTTATAGGCATCAGAGCTATAAGTCTAACGGGCTTTAAGTCTCACGTGAATAGATTGGGTTTAAAATGATGGCACGGTTCTTTTAGGAAGTTGTTTTTCCTCATGTAAAGCTCCGTAACGTAACCATAGCAATCTGAAGCTATAAAACTACAGCCATTAGTACAAACACTACATGTTTTCCAAATACATATTTCCACAGAAGCTTTATTGGTTTGGGTTCTCTGGGTGGGAAAAGTCTGGATAATGCAAATAAGAATGTTTTTATATATACGTTTTTTCCCGATTAGTTTAATGTTCAACTTCATTACACATTTACACAAACTGCACACAGATCATTACAAAGTTTTCCTTTTTCTGAAACGACATTTTTATAAAATAGTTGTACATTTCGAGAAGGCTTTTTATATTCATTTTGTATGGTGTTTTTTATTGTCTTGTGTTTGGAGATGTTCCTATAGAGTTATTTTGTAGAGAGTATTTAGCTGGAGGATACCTGCAGACTCTCTGTGAGCAGGACTTGTTGTTTTTTGCTGGAGTTGTAACATGAATGAATGCGGAGCTCCTGTACTGAGCCGCGCCCTGCCCATAAACCCTGTTGGTTTTGGCTGGAGGTGACAGGGAAAGGAAGAGAGAGTGGCAGCGGCGTTTTTGTGTGGAGGAAACTGTGACTAATGCTGCCTGCCTGCCTGCCTGCCGTTTTCAATCCAAGTCCCATCTTATTTACTCAGAGACAGTAAGGGAGAGGGGTGAGCGTTCTCGCACTTTCCACCCCACTTTTTTTTCCTTCTTCTTCCTTTACTTCCTCACTGGCACTTGGTCAAATTTCCTGTTGTTGACTTGAAGCAGTGCTCCATCAGCAAGCACCTGGGCATGTCACTTCCTCTTTCCTCAAGGAACAGCGCTGGTCTCTGAACAGGAGCGAAGAACAGGGACACTGAACAGCATGGCTCCCCTGGAATTCTGGCTTTCACTCGAGCTTTTTCAGACTGTAAACTAATCCCTCTCGAAGTTCAGCGAGGGCTGAAGTGACACAGAGAGGGGGGGTAGGAGGGGTAGGGGAGTGGTCTGATGAGGTCTCTGTGTGAGAAGAGGGAGGTTTGTGTTTGTCTGCTTCTGTGGGGTGTTTGAGCACTTCAGGGGTTTTGCCGCGATCCTTTGGAGGAATCCTTCAGCTGTAAGCATGCCGGTGTGCGCAACTAGAAATGAGTACAGCCAGAGTGAGTCTGTTTTTCATTTTCTCTTCTTATTGCTTTCCATTGCATTCATTCTTTCCCATGCTCTCTCTCTCTCTCTCTCTCTCTCTCTCTCTGTCTCTGTGTTCAATGCCCAAACATGGAGTAGTTTCTCAAGATCTCTGATTGTGCTTGTGTGTGTGTGTGTGTGAGAGAGCGAGAGAGCGAGAGTGAGAGAGAGAGAGATTGTGTGTGAGTGAGTGAGTGAGTTTGTCTGTGTGTGTATGTGAGAGAGATTGTCTGTGTGTGTGTATGTGAGAGAGAGAGAGGTTGTGTGTGTGTGCGTGTGTGAGTGAGTGAGAGAGAGAGGTTGTGTGTGTGTGAGTGAGTGAGTGAGAGAGAGAGGTTGTGTGTGTGTGAGTGAGTGAGAGAGAGAGGTTGTGTGTGTGTGTGTGTGTGTGTGTGGCTGATCACACAAGTGTTTTGTGATGTTTATTTGGAGGTCCGGTCCTCCACCCTGCGTGTGCTTGTCCACTGTTTGCCAGGAGAGACTGTCCTGCGCTTTAAGCTGAACAGACGTTATACGGTTAATCCTTCTGCTTTGTTCCTGTCACTGTGGCTTTTCGTCTCCCCCGCCCGTGGTGCACGTTACACTGCTCCCAATAAATCGTGAACTGCTTCGCTGCCGTATTTGTCATGATAATTATTTTTAATCTATTGCATTTAATAGAAATGTGCAGATTTATTTTGTACATAAACTGAGCTTGTGTTAGGATTTGCATGAGTGGGTCTAGAGGAAGCGGGAAACAGCGGTGGTTGGAAAGTGGGCAGCAAAATGAAATTTGTGTATGTTCAGCAGTAATAAATTATGCTGTTTTTCTTTGCTACATTAGTAACATAACCCAGGCCAGATTTTATCGTCTCTGAAAGAAATGCTTGTTCTGCTCCGGGGTGTATGTATACTCCAGTCCAAATATGAAATGATGTCAGTAATAAAGAACTTCAGTGTAGAGTCAGACAAATATTCACTCTCTACTACACCATCACCTGTTGCTGTATCCAGATGTCTTTGGATCATATCGGGAGTTTGTGTTTGTGTTCATAACCGATTCAGAATTGTGTTTCTTCCTGAATGGAATGAGCTTCAGACAGTAGTCAGTATCACCGTTACCCCATTTCCATTTCCTGACACTCTACCGCAAACCTTTAGAAGAACAATGACATGATCAGATAAGGGAGTTTATTTTTGTAGAGTGTAAAAGTAACCAGAAGACACTGCTCTGTGAAATGAGATACTGTTTATGTATTGAATTTTTTGGGGCGATTTGAGCATGAGAATTCTTCCTCTGAGACACACGAAGCCAGACAAGTACATTTTTGTAAACTGCTGCTCATCACAGAACACATTTAAAAGGGGTAGGGGAAGGGGAAGGGGAAGGGGTAGGGGTAGGGGTAGGGGAAGGGGAAGGGGAAGGGGTAGGGGTAGGGGTAGCGGTAGGGGTAGCGGTAGGGGTGGTGGCTCAAATGGTTAAGGCTCTGGGTCATTGACCAGAAGATCAGGGTTTGAGCCCCTGCACTGCCAAGCTGCCATCGTTAGGCCATTGAGCACGTCATGGCTGATCCTGCGCTCTGACCCCAACCCCCAAGGGATATGCGAAGACAGAATTTCACTGTGCAGTAATGTATGTGACAAATAAACTTAATCAACTTCGGCTGAATCAAAGAAAAGCAATATCTGCCAACTTCTGCACGCATGAGCTGACAGACTGGTCAGTGTTAATTGATTGACAGGGCAGAGAATATGCCATTTCTCCCACCCAGAGAGCACAGACATTTTTTGCACAGCTGTGACATCGCCAGGGTTTGAACTCCTGATCTTCAGATGATATAATGAATATTGTAGCTACAATAAAATTCGAAAGCAGGGAGAACATTTCCCTGACTTTTTATATTATGCATATAATGTATTTTACATAATCAAAGGAAGTGAACGTACGAGCGCCATATTCCACTCAGACCATTAATTAGCATCATTTAATACATTTAGTTTACATTTAGTTTTTTTTTTTTTAGTTTAAAAGGCCCCGTGTCTGTTTAGGTGTCTGTATTTAATATCGGTGTAACCTTGGAGACTCTGAGTGGGAAATGTGTCTTATTGTGTGAAGCCGTTCATATGCGTGTCTGTGAAATGCTCCTTTTAACGGAGGCTGTAAAGTAAGAGCACTTGAGTGCACATAAAATACAGAGTGCTGTCTGGTGAATACAGGAGTGCCTGTTCCATAGCAGCGACGCTGTGATGGCCTCCCACCACGCATTCACTCCCATGATGTATAAACATGCTCACTGTGGCAACAGCCAGGGCACAGGATGTGCCACTCTGACCTGGAGCCAAGCAGGACTGCAGGATTACACACTGGAGAGCAGCACAGATGGACAGTACGTGTAATATACAAAACAGATAAAAACATATCCAATATAAATGTCATGCTAATAAGCAAATTAGTGGAACAGTCAATGTTTACTCCAGTATTTTTTATTTTGAATATCGAAGGCGCTGATCATTTTAGTGCATTGGTTTCTTACAAATTGCAATAAAGACATTTCTGAGCCTTCTTTTCCTTGCAAACCAACCCCGATAAACTGAAAATGAAGATCGAAAGTCCCATGGCATGATTGTAAAGACAGTCATGCCTCATGTTTTTCAGTTATATGATGATTTGATTTCATTATCTGTACCACTTATCCGTTCTATCATCGGGTCACGGGGAGCCTGTGCCTCCGGCGTCGAGGCAGGGTACACCCCAACCCATCGCAGGGCACACACACTCATTCAATCACACAATTTAGAGATTCCAATCAGCCTAGAAGCATGTCTTTGGATTGTGGGAGGAAACCAGAGCAAACCCACCATGCATGGGGAGAACATGCAAACGAGTGAGACTCGAACCCAGGATGCTGGAGGCGTGAGGCGAACGTACTAACCACTAAGCCACCATGCCACCTATATGATGATTATAGATTAAAAATAATTTCTTAAACCAGGTCAAAAGCCTTTTCTTTGTTGGTAATAGAAGTTTGATTCTACTTCAGCTATACCTGGGTTCCTAGCAAACAGAGGCATGTCTCTTTGGACTAATTTAATGGTTTTTGTTGTAGTTGTTGTTGTTGTTGTTGTTGTTGTTGTTGTTGCTTCTCTGACCATCATTGCACATACGCTGAACTTCGTACCATGGGAAACGAGTGTGTGAGTTTGTGTGTGTCCCATGCTGTTCCTAAGTCAAAACTGAATAGCAGATTCCTTTAATGGGTCTCCGCATTAGTTATTTTTAGTTCCCCTGCTTGAAGGGGGGAAAAAAGAGACCAAGAAACTGGCTGCTGTGCTTTGTGAGATGCTTTAATGCATGATTACCTCAGCTGTAGTCGTAGCTAAGGAGTACAAAGAGCCCAATGTACAACATTACTCAGCCGCTTATCCACTGCAGCCTTTATTTTTTTACTTAGAGACCGGGCTAGATCTGCTCCTTATGGGCAAAATGAGGTTATCATACTGTGATCATACTGAGGTTATATGATGTCACTGTATCAAAGCGGCTGTTCCTGCCATATCACATGTTGCTTCGATCATTTCATTTCAATTCTAAAACGATCACAGACCTGCATGTGAATGTACTGTGGAGTTTATTCTGGAGTATCACACTTATTATATTAATGATTGATGAGCAGTATGTTGTACTCAGTTGTGTCCTAAAGCATCATTTCCTCACTGATTTGATGTGACTGATTAGAAATGTTATGTTTTATGATGTACATAAATATGAGATTAATGATCCAGTGTATGAAGAATGCCTTTAAGGTATCCGATATTTTAAAGCTGTGCATAAACTCGCCTGTATCATATCAATACCTGGAAGCACCACCTGGACCTGTCGCATTATTTTTTAGATGATGTGCACAAGCAACGTTCCAAATGACAACAGGATATGTGCAGTAGCCATCTTGCATTGACGTACTGTACTTAAAAGCAAGTATACTTGAGTCTTAATAAGTTCAGAGGCCACTGCTCTGTCACTGAGACTAACATCATGCTTCATTCCATGGGACTAACAGGTGGAGACACCACACCTTCTGCAGTGAGACTAACAAGTTCATAAGGACCTCCTTAATAGGTAGAACCTTTGGCAAGTTCATTTAATGCAGGGAGTTGGCTGTCAATAAATAACTACATATCTATCTTTAAAAACTACATTTTGTATATTTCATATCAGGCCAGATCTCCAGAACACGCAGCATTTCTGTAGGGTTGCAGCTCTATCCTCAGTTTGCTCCTTCTCGGTCACTTCGACAAATAAGTTCTACCTGCAACCAACAATATGGCCGAGTCTCAATCATTTTCTCAATCAAACCACTCTAGAATTTACTCTGAAGCAGACAAATACCAGCTTGCGGTCTCTGGCCTGTTGTTGTGGTCCGCACCCGAGTGGGATTGTTCTCACCTGCACAAAAGAACCACACAGAGAGCACAAACACTCCAAGCTTCTGTTCGGACTGATTACACATGCAAGTGTATCCTAGCGATAAAACCCAAAGGGTATGGAATTGATTTAGTCATGATTTCCATATTTTCTTTATTGATTTTTACTTTTTGAATCGTTACACCCGCACACCTCCTGTGCATTACACCAAAATGAAGTGGTTAAATGTCTTGCCCTGTTTAGCTGGTGAATCCAAAATGCTGAACTCTGAACTCTTTAAAGCCTGTTTCTCTTTAAGCACGTCATTTGCCTTTCTGGGGCACAGACACACACACACACACACACACACACACAGACTCCTCTCTTTTGGAAGATGTTTGGTGGGTCAGAGGTGAGGTCGAAGGTTAATGTGCTTATCTGTGTTCAACAGAGAAAAGCCTAGACATGTCTCTTTAGACTCTCTCTCTCTCTCTCTCTCTCTCTCTCTCTCTATGGAGTAATTTGAGCAGTTTATCTCTCTTACACAAGTTGCTACAGTCCTGTTAGGTGTGTAAGCTCTCGTATCTTGGGTCATTCAGTCTGAATGAATGACAGGCTTTACATGTTTGTTTGTTAAAGGAATGCTTTTGTTAAAGGTTTTTTTTTTTTTTATGACCACAGACGAAATGCTTAGCACATGTCTCTAAACGCAGTGAAAACACTTGTAGCATTCTGTTGTTGGAAAATAATCAAAGATGTAGTGGAAATGTAGTGATGCAACTCAGTGCAAACTTTATAACCCTTAACTTGAGTATTTTCTGAAGTATTAGATTCAGATTCCTCTTATACCATAAGCAATTCTCAGACAATTACAGATTTTGCTTTTATTAATAATTCATATTTTTAAAAATGTAAAATCTAGGAGATTTGCAAGACAAAATACTTCTATTTAACACTTACTTTATAGCAGTTGTAAACAGTCATTTCCTCACAAGTCTGTTTTTCTCCCTCTCTTTATTGAAGTTAATAAAAAGAAGAAGGAAGAAAAAACCATCTTGTCATGGTACTGGAAAGCACTCCACCGATCAGGCATAACATTATGACCACCTGCCTATTATTGTGTTGGTCCCCCCTTTTGCTGCCAAAACAGCCCTGACCAGTCATGCACCGTGTCTTCTGACACCTTTCTATCAGAACCAGCAATCAGCAATCCTTCTTCAGCAATTTGAGCAACAGTAGCTCGTCTGTTGGATCGGATCACATGGGCCAGCCTTCACTCCCCACGTGCATCAATGTGCCTTGGCCACCCATGACACTGTCACCTGAATTGGACCACTTTTGATAGATACTGACCACTGCAGACCGGGAACACCCCACAAGAGCTGAATTTTTGGTGCGTCTAGCCATCACAATTTGGCCCTTGGTCAAACTCGCTCAAATCCTTACGCTTGTCCATTTTTCCTGCTTCTAACAACTTTGAGGACAAAATGTTCACTTGCTGTCTAATATATCCCACCCACTAACAGGTGCCATGATGAGATCATCAGTCTTATTCACTTAAAGCTGTTGGAAATACGGTCAGATCAACACCTTCTGACCAATCAGGCTGGAAAATTCAGCAATTCTGTGGTATAAATCATCTAACTTTCCAACTCATGAACAAACCAATAAAAAGCTATCCCAAAGCCTTTCTGGTTTCCACACACAAGCATGTCAATCACATAACTGCAGAGGCTTTCCTCTGAAAAGAAGAAGAGCTTTACAAACACATTCGACTAAAAATTGAATGGAATCTTTCTACAAAAACGTGGCTTTGCCTGAGCATTGACAGAACTCTACAACCGTCCTTCCCTTATATAACTTCCATTATAAGCAAGTTTCGAGTAAACAGATTTTTCTTTCTTAAAGTAAAGGAAAGCGTGTTGAAATTCGAGTCTTGTGGTGATCATACACTCAGCAGATAGAGAAAGGCACTCGAGTATTCATGTGAAGCAGTGGGTTCAGTCCGGTCTGAAGTCCAGAACAAGCCAGGTTTTCTGTTTGCTCTGGATCCATACCGCTCACAAGCCGACTAACCCGAGGTGGAGCGCAGCCATGGTATTGAAGTGTTCGCCTTTCTAGCTCCACTCCATTTCCTTTACTTTTCTCCCTCCTCCTTTCACTTCTCTTTCTCTCTACTTTGCTCATAAAGACGGCGCTTTTTAACCTGAACTTGCTCTAGTCTCTCTCAGCTGAGGCAGAGTTATGTGCTTTGTGTTTCTTGTTCCACCTCTGGGGAATTTTCCCAGCAAGAGATCATTGCACTTGGAATGTTTGCAGAGCTGTGTTTCTTTTTCTCTTCTGTGTGTGTGTGTGTGTGTGTGCTTAGTGTGTTCTGTACAGCATTGCATTCCAGAGACTCTATCATGCAGCTGGTATCTAAGGAAGTGACCTTGGTTTTTTAGAGCAAAAAAAATTTTCTCTTTCTCTTTTTCTGTTTGTTTATCAGTCTCTTCTATTTTTGTCAGTCATTTTTTTTGTTTGTTTGTTTGTTTGTTTTTTGTTCTCTTGAGAGTGCCATACATGCTTTTTTTCAGGTTGCATGCAATCAGAGATTTCTTCTCCTGGCTGCTGGGTGTTTTCTCCTGTTCGATAAGTATTCCCAGTCCCTCGAGTGGTCCAAATAACTAAGCATTTGCCAGTTTACCCTGTCATCAGTAGATCACGAGGTTGAGCTCTAATGATGGTACCGCAGTCCATGGCCGGGAGTCTACAAGAGCATAATTGGCCACTCTCTCTCTCTCTCTCTCTCTCTCTCTCTCTGTGTGTCATTGTCTCTCAGAGGAGTACGAGGTAATCACAGAGTTCAGTATCAGGCACAAGCAGTAGTTCAGAAAGCAGGTTTGTGTAGGACATGTACATCTTCTCACCCCCAGAATGGGATTGGATACAATTAAATGAAGAGAGTATTAGGTAAAAAAATCAGAGAGAGAGAGAGAGAGCGAGAGAGAAACATCAGTAAACAGATGAAAGGGAAAGTTAAGAGGTCACTGGCGTCAGTGACGAAGATGATTTGGGGAAAAACCGGGTCACTAATTATAGCGGAGCTGGAATTCTGCAGCTTTTCACTTGGCTTTTATCTTCACCATGCTCTCTGGACCATTCCAGTTCAGCCTGGCTAACAAACCATCAACAGGTACAGAGGAAGATAAAGGGCAGGATTTTTTTTTTTTTTTTTTTTTCAGCATCATTTTATTACAAAGCAGGAGTTGGCTAGGGTGACAGACACTCAGTGGCAGTGATGTGATAGCAGGACAGAAGGAATTACACTATATTGCCAAAAGTTCTGGGACTTCTGCCTTTACATGCACTTGAATGTAATATGGAGTTGTCCCGCCCTTTGCAGCTATAACAGCTTCAACTCTCACAGGAAAGGTTTAGGAGTGTGTCTATGGGAATTTTTGACCATTCCTCTAGAAGCACACAACTTGGCCCTTGTCAAACTCGCTCAAATCCTTACACTTGCCCATTTTTCCTGCTTCTAACACATCAGCTTTGTGAGGTCAGGCACTGATGTTGGACGAGAAGGTCTGGCTCGCAGTCTCCACTTTAATTCATCCCAAAGGGTGAGGTCAGGACTCTGTGAAGTTCCTCCACGCCAAACTCTCTTTAATCCATGTCTTTATGGACCTTGCTTTGGTCACTGGTGTGCAGTCATGTTGGAACAGGAAGGGGTCATCCCCAAACTGTTCCCACAAAGTTGGGAGCATGAAATTGTCCAAAATGTCTTGGTATACTGAAGCATTGTGAGTTCCTTTCAGTGAAACTAAGGGTTCAATCCCAACCTCTAAAAAACAACACCTGAATTCAATGATTTGGAGGGGTGTTCCTAAACTTTTGGCAATATAGTGTATTTTACAAGCTTAGCTAGATGGATAAATCCAACCAGAAAAGAAATGAACACATTTTGTATACGTTGATCTAAAGTGTCTGTCTTTTGGTTCTGAGCTTATTTCTTAAGCTAGAAACAAACAAGGTATATACAAATAGTTAAAGTTAGAGCTCCAAATCTCTAGACTTCACTCTGTCTAGTGATCATCTTATACCACAATCATCATAAAGCAATTCCAGCTGATAAAATGGAGAGAATAGGCATATTCCTAAAAACTCAGATCTGTCTCTTTATTTTAACAGAGTGCCACTCTTGATTTTCCAATTCTAACCTTGCATTCAAATCTATCACTTTCATCTGTCTAACTCTAGGCATTGTGTAGTTTGCAGTTTCAGTAGTGTTTCAGCTCTGAACATTTCACAATGAATGAAAAAAGGCAACGTATAAGTCTAGTCGTATTTTGTGGATTGACGCAAATTAGTTTGAAGTCTGATTTTTTTCCCCCCAGTGCTAAGTAATAAATTGCTTGAGGAGATAGATCTTAAAAAAAACATCTTCTCTGGTCTGGAAATTCTGTGATTATGCAAATTACAACACCAGCCAGATGCAGCTACTTCCTTTCACCTGCTAAACTGGTGCTGCATGCTTTGTGTCTGCATAAAGGTTTTTGTTGTAATGTGTGATAGAATAATTTTGCTTTTTGTGGCATTTTGCGATTTTAGTAGCAACATGGATTTTTTTTCAGGTTGTCAGCTACATTATTGTTGTTTTCTTCATGGCGGTTTGACCCTTTGACACGTCCATGCGCTTTATTCTCGGCAGAACGGTTGCTCGGTGATGCAGTTTGTAGAATTTTTTGTGAGTTTTGGTTACTGTATGTGTGGTGTTTCACATGGTCTGTCTGTGTTTGCATGGCTTTCCTTCTTGCCATTAAGTCGATACTTTAATTTTCCCCTTGGCATGAATTTATGTGTGTTCTTGGTTGCCCTTGATGCCCTTGACTATGGCAGTTTCACCCTTTGACACGTCCCATTCGCTTTATTCTCAGCAAGAACATATGTTTGGTGATGTAGTCTGTAGAATTTGCTATTTCACAGTTCCAGGGTTGCCAGATTGAGTTTTGGTTACTGTATGTGTGTTGTTTCACATGGTCTACCTGTGTTTGGATGGCTTTCCTTCTTGCCAGTAAGTCGGTACTTTAATTTGCCCCTTGGCATGAATTTGTATGTTCTTGGTTGCCCTTGGTGCCCTTGATTATGGCAGTTTGACCCTTTGACATGTCCATGCGCTTTATTCTTGGCAGAACAGTTTTCTTGGTGATGTAGTGTATAGCATTTGCTATTTCACAGTTCCAGGGTTGCCAGATTGATTGTGAGTTTTGGTTATGGTATGTGTGGTGTTTCACATGGTCTACCTGTGTTTGCATGGCTTTCCTTCTTGCCAGTAAGTGTGTTCTTTAATTTTCCCCTTGGCATGAATGTATGTGTTCCCATTCAGATCCAGCGACAAACCTGATCAGAACTGAATGAAATAAGATGCAACGAAACAGTTAGAACAGTGTAAATTTAGGGTCTAATAAACGGTTTAGAGTAAAGATATCAGGCTTACAGTTATAACATATGCCAAGGAGTATTAGGGATAAATAGTACCTTAACTTTATCTTTTTCTTTTTTTTCCTGTTTCTATTGTTCTATAAAGCTGCTTTGAGAAAATGTCCATTGTTAAAAGCACTATACAATTGAATTGAACTGAATTTGCTATTTCACCCGTCCCTATGATGAAGTCTTTGGTTACTGGCTGTTTTAATCAGGCGTGCTTAATCATGGAATATATCTTCAGCATTACTCATACTCTTTACTTAATTAACCGTAATCAACTATAATAATGGTGAGTGGAGCTAAAATAATCCCTTTCGCCAATATTAGAACTTATTTTGTGGTGCATTCAAGCACACAGTTCTGTGTTTTATTTGTCAGTCTGCGTACTGCGTCACACGTTTATACACGCAAAGTAATGTAAGTTCATGTCGAACAAGGTGAGGATGATTCCTGTGCAATAATTGTGATAAATAGCTGCAATGTTTGTTTTGCAGAGTAATAATGATTATCGTCTCAGACATCATTGTGCTAAACCCCCGCGTGCCGTAAACCCTCAGGTCTGTCATGGCAGGTGTATCAGCCATGAATCAGCAGGGTGTTATTAGCTACCTGCCCATTTTCCCCACCTCATTCTCTCCAGTAATAGCAGCCCTGGGCTTCGTGCGTGTTCCCCGCTGGAGGAGAGAAATAGGAGCTCCACACACCGTGGCTAACACTTCCCAAAGCACCCTGCTATCGATCTCTGCGTGTGTTCTCGTGCTCGCGTTGAATTGTAGCGTGGCTGTGATTGCACTGCCTGCAGCCACGAGGGGCTTTCTTTAGGAGAGACACAGATTGATTTTGTGATGCTTTCTCTCAGCAGGTGACTCCATCATCATCGCCGTCGTCGTCGTTGTCTGATAATAGGCCTGTCGCGCGTGATGAGGATAGCAGCAGTGAGGGGGAAGACAGGGAAAGGATGTGAGACAGGTAGATGTTTCACATGGAGCGGAAGACGACCGTGACGGCAGGTAGAAGAGGAAGGAAGGACATGCGTAACGAACCGGAAAAAAAGAAAGAAAGCCAGACCCGACTGGGATAAAACAGCGATGACACAAACCTTACTTTCTTCTTTGTCTTGTTTTCTCTCTTTCTCTCGCGCACACTCTCTCTGAGTGAGCAGACAGCTGACGGCTCTTTATTAACGACATTTTAATGATCCAGCAGAAGCGCAGCTCTCCAGAGAGAATTGTCTGATCCAATCTCATCACCTTCTTCTCCTGATGCGGTTTCTTGTTTGCTGTGTCACTTCTCCGCTGCCAACCAAGACTGCTGCATGTTTCCGTTAGAGCTGCGGATCAGTGTTCCTGTCATGCGTCATGTCACGGTTTGCATGAGATACTGCACAAGTGTCAAGAATGAACAAACCCTTAAAAAGCGTCCAATACTACTGCTAACTTTTACTACTACTTCTACTAACTGGTACTAATTAGCCTTCTTTAACAGGAAACATGATCTAATTGGATCATCAAAATATAATCATTATTCTTAGTCAAGACTAAGGGAAGAAACGACTACATAATATTGATATCGTGATAAATTGTGTTACAGTTTTAAACAGTATTTAAAAATTAATTTTGGTCGTAAACCTTAAGAAGAGCTGACGATAAATATCACATTATGTGATTAAATATAAATACATATGTATTTTATGCTATTAAATATAAAATACTATTAAATTAAATTCATATATAATTAATATTTAATAATAAAATATAATATGAATATTATAAATGTAATAATGTCTTTTATATTTTATTTTAAAGAATTAAATGCCTCTTTTTCAGATAAAATACTTTTTAAGTAGGCATAAAACTCTTTTACTGCTGTTTGCTTGTTTAACAAACCTGTATATTAGGATTAATATCATCGTAGAAATGCCTTCACGTATCATTCCATGATATTTTTGTCAAATCGCCCGTCTTTACTTTGAACCAAGTTTGGTTTGGTGGCTAAGTGATTATTTATCGCTGTGCTTTCATGTCACTAGAACTATGATTGTTGCTAACTACTCACACCCAGTGTAATTATTCTCACACACATACGTATGTGAGGTATTTTCAGATGAAAATTTTCCTGCTAGTATCATTTTCAGTTTTGGTATCATGGTAGTTAACGTGATGTTAGCATTGATGTCACATTGTTTGGTATAGAGCCAAAACTAATACGCGGTAAACAGGACATTTCAGCTCGAAGAAATTTGTAAAAGTAAAAGACCAAAAATAATCGTTCTGTTGCAGTGTGTATCGATTACAGTTCAGTGTTTCATATTACTTTGGCTTTCTGGTGCAAGATTTTGTTTGTTAAGGAGATTAAACAAGACGTTTACCGTGTTTAGCCTCTGGGCTTAATGTTCTTTACTCTGTTATAGATTGACCCGGAGCTTTGGAACATTCTTTACAAGGGTTTGTGTGTGTGTGTGTGTGTGTGTGTGTGTATGAGGGGGCTCTTTTGTCATCAATTTGAGTGGGGTTTGCGGCGAGATTTGAGTGATAGAGACAACACCAGGGCTGTCAGACAGGTTCAGGGCTTTACTGAGAGGAATTTCAAACACACTAGACACCGGACGGTCCTTCACATTCCTTGCCAAAAACCTGAGAGGTTTCTGTCTCTCTCTGTCTCTCTCTCTCTCTCTCTCTCTCTCTCTCTCCCTCATCTCTCTTTCTCTCACACACACACACACACACACACACACACACACACACACACACACACACACATAGACACACACAGGCCTTTTATTGGCATTGGTGAAATTTGATATCGCACACTTCAACTGTGTGTGTTGGAGATACGATGGGAGCTCAGAAACGAGAGAAGTAAACAGAGATTGCATGCATGAGTAAGTCCACCAATAGGAACTTGCATCTGTGTGTGTGTGTGTAAAGAAGACAGAGAGTCGCATCTTTTCTTTTCTTCTTATGCTCTATCTTTATTTCTCTAATAGCTGTAAATCTGTCAAATCTCTGTACTTTTTTGTTTTTGTTACCCTGCTTTCATTTATCCTCTGCTTGTTTTTAGATCAATATCCTGCCTTTTGTGTCAGTGAAATTCTAAGCGTTTATCTGTCCTATGCATTCTCTCTCTCTCGATGGATGAAGAGAGGAGGGGAAACAGCAGGGGCACCTCAGACGGACTCTGCCGAAACCGCTGAGGAAAATTAGACATGTATATGTCGTGTATATCCAGCGTGTGTTGACTAGACAGAGCAGGAATTATTTATATTTATATATATATATATACACTATATTGCCAAAAGTATTCGCTCACCCATCCAAATAATCAGAATCAGGTGTTCCAATCACTTCCATGGCCACAGGTGTATAAAATCATGCACCTAGGCATGCAGACTGTTTTTACAAACATTTGTGAAAGAATGGGTCGCTCTCAGCTGCAAAGGGTGGACCGACGTCATATTGAACCCTATGGATTAGGAATGGGATGTCACTTAAGTTCATATGCGAGTCAAGGCAGGTGAGCGAATACTTTTGGCAATATAGTGTATATATACATATATATATATATAATTGTGTATATATATATATTTAAACGAATGCATATGAGATGCCACAGAGAACACTACAGAGAAGGTCTGTTACATTAAGCAGAAGAAGACACTATTGTTCTCTTGAAACATTTCATATGTTTTAGATTTAAGTGAAGGTAAATAATCCACGTTGTGTGACGTTGTTTAAGATCCTCTGCTCTGTTTTTAGCTGGAACAGTGTCAGTAGTGTTAGCGTGCTGCTTCACATACTCCACATGCCATTAACGTTAGCCTTGCCTGAGCAAGCGGCACGCCGGCTTTTGGGGGGGGTTTGTTTTGTTCCTTTGTTTTCATCTGGATGTGTGGCAGCCATTTTGCATTAAAACATGACTAACTCCAGCCTTAGGGGTATTCGGATGGGAACGTTCAAGTTGGCAGATAAGTGCAGCCTGCTGTAACCTACTCACATTATGAAATGAAAAACTTCCTTGGAGCATTATGAGTTGCGATAAAATAATAATCCTGCCTTGTTGTGGCTTTCTTTGCTGTTGAAAGAAATGTTTTTACTTTCCACAGCCGGTACATTACAATGCAACATTTTCTATTGTAGCTACTGATAATGTGTTTTCTTTTCTAAAGTAAAATGAGAATGTGTTTTTCCTGAATGTTATCAGGCATTAGGTGGTGTGTATGAAAAGTCAGATACAAAGTGTACGACTTTCTATCAGCGGAAAAACGTGCCACAATGAAAAGCAAACCCTTCACCTCATTCATCAAAGCGATACAGTTTGCGTGTTGTGTTTCACACCATCGCTTTCCTATTTTGAACAGTGAAATGCAATGCCAGGAGTGTGGCTTGCTTTTAAAGGTGGATCACATTCACTTCTAACAAATCTCGTAGGTTCCTAAAAAGCAGTTCAGGGAATATTGTACTGTTCATTGTGTTATGTTTTCTGCACGGTACTCATGAACAACATTAACTTTGTGTATCGTATTTAACAGGTGAGGTTTCATCTGGGTTTTCCTGCAGAATATTTCCCGTAGTTGGATTACATTCAGCGTTTAGCCAAGCATCGCTGCGGGCTACATCAGGGTTTAGTCAGCATAGTCAGCTTTTTCTCAAATCCAGCCAAGCCTCCTATTTCAAGCAGGCTAATTAAACTGCTTTATATATATATGTGCTGTCAAAAACAGGACATGCGCTGACAAATAAATCAGGTGCAGATCGAGGAGATTGAGCACTACCAATCATTCCTGCCCGAACGTTCACCTCGATATGTCTTATATCTGACCCGACTACAGTCCCTGGCATGCGGCAAGAGTTTCTAGGACAGATGAAGGATGGTTTTTTGCACGCTGGCTATGAGTCTGGCATGAAAGATGCTGTGAGGATATCACAGGAGGTGTAATGAGAAAGGGGACTAAGGAAACGTACGCATAAGCAGAAGGTGTTACCGGAGCTCCGAGACGAGTGCCGGAGCGCTCATCTTGTCAAAATGAAGTCTCTCCAGCTTCATATTGAGTATTAATAGATTATTCAGGGTCTATCTGTGGGAAGCAGAGCGTTTCTGACAGAATGATGCACCTCATTCAAAAGTTTTCCATCTCTCTTCTTGTCATCGTCGCCTTTCTTCAGTCTAATGGGTTTTCATTGGCATTAAGTGCCTTTCTTGATATAATTCCGAAGCAAGTATGGTTTAATATGCAGTGCTTGTAATAAAACAATGTATATTTCAGTGATGTGTGAAATTCCTGCACAAACTAATTAGCAGAGAGAAAAAAAGAGCAAAACTTACACAAGTATGAAATGTATTTGATGGCCTTAGGTGTGTTTTTCTGTTTGTTTCTCTGTATGTTTCTCTCTCTCTCTCTCTCTCTCTCTCTCTCGCTAGCTCTTACTGTGAGGGGATCTGATTACAGAGAAACAGGGGGACTGTCATTTCTCAGACAAGCCTCATTACCACTTAATGAACAAATATATTTACATTCGATTCCCTTTAAAGCCATCTGCTTGCATACATAAATTATCCCAGGAAGCCTTTTAAAGATAACCTTATAAGATCCTCCTGAAGCCCCTCTTACCCTCACTTCCTCTCTCCCTCCTCTCCTGTTTTTTTTTCCTCCTTCAGTTTCATTTTAATTTCATTAAACTGGGATTGCGTTAGCTAATTAAAGAGAAACTGGGCGTCTGTCCACATGTCTAGCACTGTTTCATTCACTAGCTGTGCTGAGAGAGTGCTGAGGCATATGGAATGATGATATACTGTCTCTCCGGGCCTTTTCGCTGACTCATAGATGACGACGCTTTCTTTTTCCTTGATCGGTTGGCATGCTGATCACGAGAGACCCTCTCTTCAGTCTCCGCTGAGATTTTTTAAGCTTTCTGCCAGATCTGAGTTTCCTTCTTCACATCAGGGTTTTTCTCACAGCTCTCTCTTCCTGCATCGCTCTGACAGTCCATGCTTTCTCTATACTCTGACACTCTCTCTCTCTCTCTGTCTCTCTCTCTCTCTTACCCACCCCACCTCTTCCTCTTCTAATCTATTCTCATGTAGTACTGAATTGAAAAGCTATTTTGAAATATTTCCTGCTTTACTGGACTGATTATCATTTTCTCCTCTCCTCTGTTTGGTGGCACGTGGGATTTATGTCCCCGCTCGTCCATCACACTTTGCCTCTTTATGCTGATGCATGCAGCGCTAATTATCACTGAACCATACAAGTCGGATTGTATAGGACCAAAGCAGTGGCGCGCAATCTTCTCAACAGCTTATTAAGAGGCATTATGGTAAAAATAGTCGAACGCAGTTGAAAGCTTTGCCCTAATAAACTCTGTCGGATGGAAAAAGGCCGCATGAAACGGGATCACCTACAGCTTGCTTTCGCCATAAACCGTAAATCTCTCAGACAGTGACTCTATAAAGGTTTTCTATTGTGCTACAGATTGTAAAAATAATAAACGACAGCAACATAATTGTTTAGGGAACTTATATATGTTTATCTATCTATCTATCTATCTATCTATCTATCTATCTATCTATCTATCTATCTATCTATCTATCTATCTATCTATCTATCTATCTATCTATCCGTCTGTCTATCTATCCGTCTGTCTATCCTTCTATACAGTTACCTATATGTCTGCCCGTCCGTCTGTCTATGGATGGATGGATGGATAGATAGATAAGGATGCATCAATAAATATTTAAATATTTTTTATTTATTTATATTTTTTTAAATTTTTTTTGTTTGTTTTTTTGTAGCACTCATTGATAAAGATTGCAAAACTCATGCTGAAACATGAGAGGAAACATGAGAAATTTCCCTCTGGTTATGTTTTAATAGTTTAAGTATTGCCTGTGAAAACTAGCTAGTCAGTTTTAAATGTAGTACTTTAGCTAGTTATGGGTTTACCTTGGATTGAGTAGGGTTACAGTGGAGAAAGTGAAAGTATTTCACTTTAGAAAATTTCATCAAGAACGACAGACCGCGTCAGAGCTGTTATTTTCCCTCACCTAGCATCGTCTTGTATAAACACTGTTCCCTGGTTACCGCCTTGTGCCGCTAGCTGTAAACTCTTTGTGTTTAGTTTTAATCTTAAAATGTTTTCTCAAGTTACTTTCCTAGGAATATGCTGTAGTTTCAGTTTGCAAGCTGCTTTTTGTTTACTGCCATCATTAATCATGCTATATGATGATCGCTGTCATTTATCATTGTTTGTTGACCAGTAAGACAGACACGACTTAAATCACACAGCAGGACATGATATCGGATGTTGGTGTCAGAACGAGTATTAGTAGGAGAAATATGTACCCTATCTGATCACTCTTATTCTGAATAGAAATGCAGTGCTAAAAATTTTTTTCGGGTTTTCTTTCCCAACATAATTTCATTGCGGTTCATTCATCAGGCTGTATAGAATTCATTCATTGTTTGTGGAGAGTGTGTGTAAATGTGTGCATTAGAAGACTAACGAATGAAAATGTCAACTTCCCTGATTTCAAATCATATAATTAGCATGTATTACTGCACTTTTACATTCTGAATAAATTGTGGCTTTTAAATTACTTGTGGTTATTATGTTTACAGCATTCCAGCAGCTTATCCACAATGACTCATAGAAGAACTTCTGTCAAGCACACTTCCTCATACTAGGTCTTTAGGACAGGGACTATAGGGCTTTTTTTTAACACCTGGCTCGTTTGGAGCGATTGCAAACGAACCGTGGATTGGGTGAACACGTCAGATTTCTTTTCCTCAATGGGGGTGAGCTGAAACAATGTCGTCGCAATGAAACCTCCGCTCAACTATACCAACTACAACTAGAAAGAAATCCATGGTGCTGCTGACTATCCATCGTGATGGATGAAGCTGTGAGCAGAACCTCGGAACGTAAACAGGTACACTCTGAGACTTGCATTAAACGCCATTTTGGCCATGTGAAAGCGAAGTTAGCCAAGGAGAAAATGCAACAACTGAAGTCCCCTGTTTCAGAATAAAGCAAAAACCTTGAGGTCTGAATACGAGTTCCATCAAAAAGATTTTGTGTAAACCAGAATCATTTTAAATTATTAATGGCATTAAAAGATTATGAGAAACAAAGAAACCCATATTATTAAGACAAAGAAACCTAGCACGTTCGCCTCACACCTCCAGTGTCCTGGGTTTGAGTCTCGCTCCTGCTCAATGTTGCTGTGCTTGGTGGGTTTCCTCCGGGTGCTCCGGTTTCCTTCCACAGTCCAAAGACATGCTTCTAGGCTGATTGGAGTCTCTAAATTGCCTTTAGTGTGTGACTGCGTGAGTGAATAAGTGTGTGTGTGTGTGTGTGTGTGTGTGTGCCCTGCGATGGGTTGGCACTCCGTTCAGTTTGTATCCTGCCTTGATGCCCGATGATGCCTGAGATATACCCGAGTATAGGTATAAAGTGGTACAGACAATGAAAAATTATTACACATTTTTATTTACATAGAAGTGCTCATTTCAAATGAAAAAAAACATCCACTTCTGCCTATTAGCCTTTACCCTGATTGTTCATTTTGCACTCCCAGCTGTTTGGGCACTTGACCTTTTCTGGAGTTTTGTGGGCGTCACTAAATGCAAATGAGCCGTGTCAGCAACCATTTACATATAGCTTTACTAAACGACTGATAAACGGAGGGCATTGTCAGCATTTTTACTCTTTCGTTGTCTAAGCAAGATTTGTCGCAGCATGTTTGTTGCATGATATAACAACGCATCATGAATCCTTCAGTAACGAGAATCAATATTTCTTCCATTTTTTGTAATCAGTTAGTCGCCACTCAACACCACAACGGAATCGCAGACATTGCGGTGAAGCAGGGATCATCAAGACCGACTGAATAAAGACGCTGATTAGCAGAACAAGGATGTAATCAAGACGAGTGCCAAGTGCAAACTGCAGAATTATTGAAAACGTAAAGTAAACAGAAGGGTGATAAACATTACACCGCGGTTAGAAAACATTTTACACCGGAGAGAACGTGTCCTTGTTTGTGCACGTCTTCTCACAGGTGTCTGAAGGATTTTAATTGAGACCGATTGGTGAAATATTTACATCAACTCACGGTGCTTATAAGCAATCTCTTGAGTTTGTTCAGGGCTGGCTGAGAGCCACACCTGCTCCTCTGATACTCGGTTGTCAGATATGGGACACTGGAGGACTGCGAGACTTTCCATGAGTTTGTTTGTTGGCAGAACTGAGACTGTGAGACCTGGATCAGCATGTCTGGTCTGGATTTGTGTAGCCCGAGGACGTTTTGTGTGAGACTGGGACAGCTGTGCAGATTTCTTCCCCGGTGTTCTCTGCAGCTCTCTGAGCTAATCTTATCATGATTTCCTCTTCGCAAGCCAGAGATAGTCTGTGTGTGTGTGTTTCTGTACCAATTACGCAGACTACACTAACATCGGATGTCAAACAAAGTGCCTTCTGATCTCAGCGTTACCCTGCCGGAATAGCTATATCAATACACCGAATCGGTTTCTCATATTTCACTCGAATCAGCTCCACAGCTCTTGATCTTCAGATGCTTCTCGATCATTCATAGCCGTTAGCAGTTGAAACAGCCGTAGCTCATGGCGTAGCGATCATGTTTGTGGACTAATGCTGTTTAGCATATCAATGCAGCGATGACAGCCGTTTATTCCAGGCCTAATGAGAGGGTTACAGCACTTATAACACTTCTTCCACTAGTATGTCACTCCACACAAACTTGTTTTATAGCCCGGGGCTTGCCAGTGGCTGAAGGATCTCAACCGAATGCCCAGTGGTCATGTAGAAATGAATTTTAATGGCGTACCAGCGATCACATAAGCAGGTCATTACTGTTGACATCTCTAAGTGGTCACGTAGCAGTTTAGAGCCATTTTCCCTTCTTTGCTCGCAGCTATTTCTCCACATTTCTCCACATCTGTTGCACATCTTCCCCACACGCCCCAAGTAATATCGCACTGTACTCTAACCTTTTATGCTTTTTAGTCAGAAAAAGATCAACAGGAGTCAGTTGTGTGCTTATTTTCTTGAGATGTGAATACAAATGTAGATCTTTTATAATAGACTATTGGGAAAATCCCATTCCAGGTTTAGCCCTCCCTTTGAATTCTGGGAAGGCTTTCCATTAGGTGTTGGATTGTAGCTGTGGGGATGAGTGTTACAGCTACAAGAGCATCAGAGAGGTCAGGCCCTAAGGTCAGGTGTGGAGGTCTGAGTTGCAGTTGGTGTTCCCATTCACCCCAAAGATGTTTAAGAGAAACTTCCATGGGTTGATGTATATGATGGGATGAGATTAATGACAAGCACTTAGTTGGAACACTGAAAGTCCTTGTTGCTCTGTTTAATAAAGAAGTCTGTTGGTTATTTAGTTCCAGTGGTGATGCCAGTGTTCGTGTAGCTCTATAGCACGGGTGTGTAGGTGCAACACAGCTCATGAAAACTGATAAACTGCCACGTTCCCTCATACAAACCTCCAGCAGGATTGGATCTGTTTCAGGTCATTTAATGGGTGTGTGTTTCATGTTTATGGGTTTCTCTTGGCCGGATCTTGAACCGATACCCACTGCGATCCAAGAAAGAGACGAGACACAGAGTTGTGTTGTGTGTCTCCTCCTTTTAAAGGTTTCCAGATTGCAAAATCTGACTACACTGATACAAATAAACACTGGCAAAAAAAGAAATCCATTAGCATGTCTGTGCTTAAAACAGTACACACACACACACACACAAACAAAATATCATTTGCACATGTGCACTAAATTACACAGCCTCGAACACTAGCATGGCGACTGATTAGACTGAGACTGCGACTGATTTGGCTAATTATACACCTGACATGTATGCTGTAAATCTTCCTAAATGAATCCAGAATAAGTGTAAGTAATGCGATTCACTTCTGTTTTTTAGTTTCTTGCTCTTGGTTGCTGATTACAAACGTCTGTGCCGGTTTACTCAGATAAAGCCTCAGGATGTATAAATAAAGATTTGATAGTAAAACTGGCACGTAGAGTGCAGTACTATAAATGCCTGGAGGCTTTTACACTCCTCTTCTTATTTAAGTGATTCAGTGTTTTGTTATGTTCATAGAAGTAAAGGTCACTGACTGATTTTTTTATTAAACTGACAGTTCAGCCAAATGTCTGAGATGTTTATGTATTGGCTTTGTAGCAACTCATATGCCAGTCTTCTACCTATCACAAGTGGAACTACATCATCATCACTGCCAGAGCGTCCACCTCCTGAGTTTGAAGCTGACATGAAGTGACATCGCACTGTGTGCTATGGAAAAGAAAAACAGGGTTCAAAATAAAGCTGTGACTATTTATAGCTGTGTTGTACTTTCGTCCATCGTCACACATAACAGCGTAGACACCCCAAAAAACAATGCTGTTTGAGACCCTGAACAAATTAAATGACATTTGAGTATGGTTCGAAGATGTGTAGTTGCACAGTGCTAAACTGGTAGCTAGCTAGTGATAGCTAGAGAATCTGGCATATTTTATCAGTAAACGCGACCAAGAACCGCCTTCAGATGGAGGCCATTTGATTGACATGACAGGCAACCAATCACAGACCATTAGTTATCTTCATTTACTAACCACTAATTGCTTAGGGCAAAATCTCTTTTTAATAATACTAATAATCTTGCTACAGAATGGTGCTCAAAAGTTTGTTTTTTCTGCTATAAAAAATGGAAGCCTGGAGTGATTCTGAAGGTTGTAGCCAGAAAAATAAAAAGTAGATGCTTCATATTCCATGGGGAGGAGCAATGCTAAGACTACAAGGCTAATTTTAACAAGTTCTAGCTAGCTACCAGTTTAGCACTGTGCAGCTACGTCACATACACAAATGTCATTTAATTTGTTCAGGGTCTCAAACAGCATTGGTTTTTGGGGTATCTACACTGTAATGTGTGACGATGGACAAAAGTACAACATAGCTATAAATAGTCACAGCTTTTTTTTGTACCCTTTTTTTCTCTTCCATAGCACACAGCGCGAGGTCACTTTTTATGTCAGCTTCAAACTCAGGAGGTGGACACTCTGGCTCGAAGAATGGAGACCGAATCGTCATTGATGATGATGATATAGTTCCAGTTGTGATTTGTGTTCTGCTATTTCATGAAGACATACAGTGTCGCTTGTAAGCTACATTAGCATGAGTGTGTGATGGATGATATAAGGCTTGGTGGTCATTGCGGTATGGCGATGGTCACTTATCACTGCGCATATGGGCAAGCTGGAGGGAGGGCATTGTTACTTCCTGTTGGCCAAAGCTGGGATGAGGAAGTGTGAGCACGCACACACACACACAGACACACACTTGTAATGGAACCTGCTTCCTTTTATCAGTAATTACGCATCTACAATAGAACTGATTACTCCAGTGAAGGGTGATTACTGTGATTATAGCTAGAAGAGGAGGTTGGACGGCTGCCATAGCGGTTCGTTAAACTCCGTTTCCATTCAGCCGGTGAGCTGACACCCACATTTTTTCGAAACGTTAATACATATTGCCTCATGATTCACACCTAAACTGATGTTAATGGGCGAAGGTGTGTCCAGCAGGGCTGAGCCATATCTCAATAGAATTAAACACCATGTTCTTTTGTAAAAACACAGAATAACAAATTGAGAACTGAGTACTGCCTGAGCTGAGAAGAATCACGCTTGTTTTCTTTCGGCATTTCGGCATTTTAGTTTGATTTTTAGAACTCTGTGTTTTTATAGTGCTTTATAAATGCCGTAGGTATTCATTTCTTCGTTGTACAAGTGACCTGAAAGATAAGTTAGATATTATGAAACAGAAATTGAAACCATGCTCTCCACCCAACTGTTAACTGGTTGAGAAAACCTGTTTGGAAAACTCTGTTCTGGTCTTGAGTGCTAGTTTGTGTTGGGACAAGCTTCCTGTCAGTCATTTTATAGACACTCTACAGGGCACCGTAGATTGTTAGGGGTTTGTTGAACATGGGTAGGTATGCAGGGTGAGATTAGTGGGTAAAAAAGGTCAATAGATAGTCAAATCTACCTGCTGAAAAATGTCAATTTTAATTTGGCTAATATTATTCTATTCACAAACACTATTGATATTAAAGTATTCATTGATATAGCAGTGATTATTGATATTTAGCTGGAAACCACCTGAAATAAAAGTCTGGTTAATAACCCTCTTTAAATTTAATAGCCTGCTGATACTTATACACCATATCGCCAAAAGTTTTGGGACACTCCTCCAAATCATTGAATTCAGGTGTTGTTTTTCAGGGGTTGGGCTCGGCCCCTGAGTTCCAGTGAAAGGAACTCTTAATGCTTCAGCTTCATACCAAGACATTTTGGACAATTTCATGCTCCCAACTCTGTGGGAACAGTTTGGGGATGACCCCTTCCTGTTCCAACATGACTGCACACCAGTGCACAAAGCAAGGTCCATAAAGACATGGATGAGTGAGTTTGGTGTGGAGGAACGTCACAGCGTCCTGACCTCAACCTGATAGAACACCTTTGGGATGAATTAGAGCGGAGACTGTAAACCAGGCCTTCTCGTCCAACATCAGTGCCTGACCTCACAAATGCACTTCTAGTGGAATGGTCAAAAATTCCCATAAACACACTTCTAAACCTTGTGGAAAGCCTTCCCAGAAGAGCTGAAGCTGTTATAGCTGCAAAGGGAGGGCCGACTCTATATTACATTCATGTGCATGTAAAGGCAGAAGTCCAAGAACTTTTGGCAATATAGTGTAGGAAGTCTAAGGCATAAAACCAAACCCTTCTTTTAACATGTCTATTAATTTTTTTTTAACATTCTCAGAGCATGCTTGTACTTTGCAGTGTGATTTGTTGCCTGGAGAATCGTGAGAAATGTTACTTTCCACAGAGATTTTCCAAACATCACCCCATATTTGAAAACTTGGCTATAGCGACTGTTTTTCATCACATCCTCCTGTAGTCAGGTTTGCAGAATGTGACAAATTCTCAACAGGAATTTAGGCTTCAGGGGGAAATCTTTGGCTTTAGGCTAAATGTTCTTGAAATCATTCAGGAACAGAAAATATGATCATGGAAGCACTTTTGAAAACGTTTAGCTGTTTTAGTTCACTATAATATTTGTAATCCCTTCCACGACCCAGCCCTGGTGTTGAGGTGTGCAGCAGTAAGGGACTGTCCATTGGAAGTGTAAGTGCAGTGTCCTGCTGAGGTGCTATAGTGTTGTGATTGGTGATTGGTGTGTTAGGGTTGCCATATGGCTCACTCGGTTGCATATTCTCTCATCAGGGGTTTCCCGATTCTCACTGTATTTGCATTATACAATATATCTTGCGGGTTTTTCTGAGGATCACAGTATTCTACAGATTACAGTCAGTAAATGTGACATGGTGTGAAAGCTGCACTATGCATATTAGTGATCCTATAGATTTGAATGTATGTTTATATTAACTCAGTGACTCGAATAGTCATTGCTGTTGACTGCTTTCATTTCTTTATCCAAGGTTATGAAAGATCTCACACCTGAGACCACATTCTCCATGCAGAAAGCAACAGGAATACTTCATGAACCTGTCAATCATACATTAAGAAGATATTACTGATCATGTGCTTTGCTGTGAATTTGTAAACAATAAAAAAAAACTCTAACAAGAAAGCCAATGCACAGTATTTTTATTAGGGTAGTAGGGTGCATTCTTGAATACCTTTACCATGTAGTGCACTACACAGGGTGTAAAACTTATTATTTTATCCCATATCTAGTGCCCATTTGTAGAAATATGCTATTTGGAATTCACCTACCATGTAGAAATAGCTGTGAATTAAGTTTGTAGTAGATATTTTGTTGTTTTCTTTTTCAGGCAAATAATTATTATGCCATTTATGTCCACTTTAACGGTGTTATAATAATCCATATTTGTCAGTTTCACACTTATAAGTTGCTTTCTTTTAACTACAGAGCAGCTTGGTCACAAAATACTGTAAATAACCACCAGAATGGCTGCCGAGCCAACCGACTTCCTTATAAGCATAAAACCACTCACTGGACTCCTGATATTGGATTTCAGTTTGCGTGTTACTCCAAATAAAGCCCCATGAGCTGGATACTGAACATGAAAAAGAATTAGAAAGAGCCTGCAAAATAAAGGAGCGTGACTCCAGTCTGCTGTGTGTAATTCCACCAGGATGCAGCCTGCCCCAGACGGTCTGAGTTTGTTGGCACGTCTCACTTGCCTTGTTCGTAGTGTGTGAAATGAGTTGTTTGGTTTAGGACACAGGGCTCTTAAACACGTTCAGTCGCCTCTCTTCCTTCTCTTCGTAATTAGCGGCTACATCTAAAGACCCAACCACGTTTGATTCCGCTCTTCCTGTTTCCCAAGACACTTGTCTGATATAGCTCAAGTGGGTTAGGATTATCGTATCTATCGTCCAGTGGATGAATGTCTTAGACAAAGAACACATGTAGTACACACAGATGGCTTCTGTATGTATGTACTGTGAAATTTCAATATGTTATGCTTTTATTATTCATAGAGAACAGCGGCTTCGAGTCGGCTTTACTTTGGCTTGGCCTTTCGCCGGGTGCCGAGAATATCTTGGAGGTCCAGGGTGATATATGGGAACCATTTTACCCATCATTTTGAACAATTTCCTAAAAGAAAAATGACCCATTATTCAAGAAGAATAGATCCACTGGCCTGGTATGAGTCTGCATGAGACAGCCAAGATTTAAAGGCTCCCCTTTGACTGTTTCAGAGGAAATTGCCCATTCAGATGTGGGGGAAAAAAAGAGTAATGGATAGACAATTTGCCTAGTGGCAAGAGAAGCAAGCCAGCAAGCTGGGGGGTCTGTGGTTTAAATGCCAACACTGAGTGTTTATGGTGCGTTACTGGGCTCTTAATGGTACCAGGAAGCCATGACAGATCTACTACTGTGCTTTTGATTCATGCTGTAGTAGATAATAATTGTTAGATAGCAAGATGGATCAATAAAGTGTGGTGGTATTAGGCTTTTTCCGGGCTTCTTTTTTATTTCTACCACTAAAGACTGCCTCAGTTTCTCCTAGTTTTACATGCATTTGTAATGTTCAGAATGTAAATATATCTACAGGCCAAAAATTCTAACTAGATTTGATTTGCATTTAGTGATGTTAAATCTTCCAGTAATGCAGCCCAGCCACTGCAGTGCCTCAGCTACCGTATGCACACATCGAGGCCCTGTTCACACCTGGTATTAACATCTATCTGTAGTGATTCCATCAGAAGTGGACAGCCTGTTTGCACCGGGCATTTTAAATGCGTCTTCAGCTCCTGCTTGTGACGGCACTTCCTACATTTCAGGAGGAAAGCTGACACGCACGTTTTAACGTGCGGTTTCAGGGGAAGATGTCTCTCAAATCCATCCAATTTCATGTAAGGGTTGTTTCAGACATTTCTATCACGTAGCCTCCTAAGACACCCATAAATGAGCGTGAGATCAGCCGACGAGAGAGACTGTGAAAAGCACCTGTTATCGTCTCCGCTATGGTCTTTTTCCATGCTCTCTTCTGATAGCATGACCTTTATCCATTAGCCTAGCTCTGCAGAATGCTACCGTTCTGTGCGATTTACAAACATCTCAAAATGATTACATGTTCTCTCGCAGGGCTAGGGCAAAGACGCAGTCGATCAGGCTGTCTGGGGAGTATCGAGAAACCATTGTGTTCACATGTCAAATGTCCTGCAGTCCTTGAGTTTGAGTTGAGTGATTGGATCACAGTGCGTCCTCAAGAAAAAATGGACTCTGTTCACTCTATCTACCTACGATCAGATCACCCAGAACACACATGAAAGCTGGGTTTAAGCAAGGTCTGTTTCTTAGTGCTTTTATAGGGTGCCATTACCTTCGCCCTTATCGAATGGTTAGTCTTATTTGTCTTCATTTCTGGATTGTTTTAGACTGCTTTCCTTCAAGACATTAATATAAAACAGCTAAATTATCAGATACTTTATGGCAGATGCCCTTATTCAGACTTAAATTTGCAATTGAGCCATTAAGGGTTAGGGGCCTTGTTCAGGGGCCCAGCAGTGGCATCTTGGTGGACCCAAGATTCAAACTCTCAACCTTCTGAGTAGTAGTCTAACGCCTTAACCACTCCCCCAAATTAATTATTCATTATAAATTATGTGTATGTAAGTTTACAGTCTCGGGAGCCAGATGTCTTGTGTAAATTCTCCTGCAGATGATTTCTGAATACATTTTTGTTTGTATCCAGCTTCTCATGTAAACTAGAATCTCTGTTTAAAAAACTAGCCAGCTAGCTAAGCTCCCATTGTCCCATACTGCTCTATGTGCCTGTGTCATTATTATATATAAGAAGCAAATGAACTACACTTGAGATTTTCCGATTTGAATTTTAAACACACAAAACACAACGCATTACATTTAGCAAATAAAGCAGATTTAGCCTAGAAAAGTGCATCATTACAGATGTTTGGGAAGCAAACAGCAGCGAGTCAGGAAGTCTTCCTTGATTTCAAAACCATTAGCATTATTAAACCTGCTTGAGGTGTCGCATCGCTTAATTTGGGGTTTAAAGAGCAGATGGCACGGGCATATTAGCATGAGTAGCACTTTATTACACACTTAACACCTGGGGTTTAAACGCAAACCTGTGTGAATGTGAGAGTCAGAGATGGTCAGAACAGGAGATTTCAGGAGTGTATTCCATTTGAGTGTGTGTGTGTGTGTGTGTGTGTGTTCTCCAAATGTCCAGTGGGATTCTGAGGATGTGTTGCATTTCCTCAGGAAACACTGGGCTGAATGCTTTGGATTTCCACACAAAGTCCCTGCATACCTCAGATTAAGCGAGAGAGAGAGAGAGAGAGAGAGAGAGAGACGGAGACGGGGAGGAAAAGAAAAGACAGAGATGGGGGTGGAGCAGAAACCACACTGCAGGCAGCTCTTTCAGCCCATACACACACACACATGCTTGTACACGCTCACACACACACACACACACATGCTCACAGTCACAGCACAGGCAGAAGGGAGAACAGAAGGTGAGCGGACAAGTGGAGTGAAAGAGGTCTAACTTTAGGTAGTTCCCAGGCCGTCTGTTCTGCCACCTACAGAGAGGTATGTTTGCTCACATGTGTACACATGCATGCTGTTTTCTGTACTTTAAATCAGGAAATTGACAGATGAGTGTCAAGGGGACGATCAGAGCAGGCTTGTTGTCTCCATCGCGAAAGGAACGTCTCCAGCTGTGAAAGTCATCTCTATGTGAAGAGGTGATGGCATGGGTTGAAATGTTGAGTGTTTAGGTGTAGTCTTGTTTCAGAAAAGATTAGATCATTAATCAGTGTGCCTACAAACATGTGGCTTTATTTTGTGTGTGTGTGGGTGTGTGTGTGTGTGTGTGTGTGGGTGTGTGTGCGGGGGTGTGCTGTAGCTGTGTGCATTTAGATCATTGAAGTCAGGATGCACTTAGAATTTTCATGCTCGTGTACATCATGCTCCTTGCCCCAGGTTCTTAAAGTCAGATCCACCACACATAGTCGATCAGTCAGGACACATTTGGTGCCTGATGTGTTCTTCTAAGATAATGAAGAATGATAACTAATAACTGGAGATCTTTTACATAACATCTGCCTCAAAATACTACCAACTTCCCAGTGAAAATCTGAACCACAGATTTGTCTCACTGCACAATTACTCTAACTAACTTCTCATCAATGAACTCAGTGAAATTGTGTTTATGATGGTGGCCATCTTGGAAACCAAACTGACGTTTTTCCTCACTGGCACCATTTGAAGGTGGAAAGTGGAATGAGGTCATGATAATGATTGTTGAAGTTATACCACAGTGACTCGGATTCTCGTGTTATTTTTAACATTATTATAACAGCTCGGCTTGGACGGTAATTCCGAGCGCTTTAACATGAACCGTTTTTCTTAGTTTGACGAAGGGCCAAATTGTGATGACTAGACGACTGGATCAGAGCATCTCCAAAACTGCAGCTCTTGTGTGGTGTTCCCGGTCCGCAGCGGTCAGTATCTATCAAAAGTGGTCCATGGAAGAAACAGTGGTGAACCGGCGACAGGGTCATGGGTGACCAAGGCTCATTGATGCATGTGGGGAGTGAAGACTGGACCGTGTGATCCGATCCAACAGACGAGCTACTGTTGCTCAGATTGCTGAAGACGTTAATGCTGGTTCTGATGGAAAGGTGTCAGAATACACAGTGCATGATGGGACAGGGCTGTTTTGGCAGCAAAAGGGGGACCAAGACAATATTAGGTAGCTGGTCATAATGTTATGCCTGGTTGGTGTATGGTGGATGCTAAAGATAATTTAAGATTAAACGTTTTAAAAGCAGAATATTAAAAAAAAAAAAAGTTCAGTCTCAAGTATAAATGATTAGAATGTTGTTAATTAATAAATGAATCATTGTAGTCGCTGTGAATTTAAGCAGAGGAACACACTCCAGACCAGGCGATTCTAGAAAAATAAAACACCCTGATGTAAAAGACGCTTGTTTTCATATAGCCGTATCTATGTGTCTGAAGGGTCTGTTACTAATGTAAATAGTTTTATGACTTGGAAACTATTATATTATATTATATTATATTATATTATATTATATTATATTATATTATATTATATTATATTATATTATATTATATATTATATATATAACTATTATATAAAATAATATAGTTCTGTTTTGGACGTTATGTAAATACAATTATTTATTGTAACTGAACGCTAACAAGCTTTTAGCCGAATGCTGATTGGTTGAGGCAGGGAGGTGTATCCAGGAAGACTGAGCACTCAGAAATGATGTGATGAAACGTTGTACCCCATCTTCAGTGGTTTGATCAAAGGTGTCAGAGTAATATGGATAATATAATTCTGTAATCATCTTGTTGTTGTTGTTCTTCTTCTTCTAATCTGACTGCTACCTGACATCACTCAGATGAAGAAATGTTTTGAGCACAAAGCATCCAGAAAGTGTAGCGAAGTAAGGGAGAAAGATGATTATCGAGCTGCATCTTCTCTCAGCAGCCTGGGCACAAAATGCATGCTCGTCTATTATATTTCATTTGTATAAAGTAATATACCTACATACGTAAAACTATTAAAATGTAAAATCGTCATTTGGTTCATGATGATTAGCAAGCTAAAGTGTTGTGCTGGTCAACATGACCATTAGATGAACCTTAAACTGAGCATTTCAGAGACCATATGCAGTGGGCGGGGCTTACCGTGTACTCTCATTAAATACATTCATCTTTGAGGCATCTTTTTCTGTGGAGATAATCTGGACTCACGAGCTGAGTGCTATCTGGTCTGCCTCTCGCTGTCTGACTCTGAAAATACATAGTGATCATTAGCGTCATCTCATGCAGGACTTGCTTCTTCTTCTTCGTTTGTTAAACATTAAAACATTACACGTTCATTAGGTTTTAGCCCCCTAGTGGACATGCTCATTTTACTCACACCAATGACACCTCAGGATGCACTCACACATTAAATATGAACATCCCTTCATCCATCTGCTTATTCTGCTAGGGTCACAGGAAACCTGGAACCCATCCCAAGATACACAGAGTACAAGGCAGGGTACACCCTGGATAGGATGTCAGTCTATATCACACACACCCCCGTTCAGATTAGAGATGCCAATCAGCTTACAACACATCTTTGAACTGGGGGAGGAAAGCGGAGTACCCCCGAGGAAACCCTCGAGGCAGGAGCTGATCCCCCGGCCCTGTAGGTGTGAGGCAGACATGCTAAACACTGAGCCAAATAATTTATTAAGGAATTATTCAGTTATTGATTCATGAGCCACTCAGGTGAACGAATCGGTGTCACTGCCATGTGCCGAGACAGTACTTTTACTCAGTCGCTCCTGACGCACTTCACAACCGCAAAATTGTAATATGAAAACTAAACTGAAGCACATACACATTCAGAACCTACTAAAGGTTTACATTGTGTGTTTAACTGCCAGTGAAGTGCTTGAGTCATACTTGGAACTGCTTGTTTGCGCTGTATTTGCTGTGTGTTGTGTATTTACCATTGTGTGTTTGCGTCTGTGAATCCTGATTGAGATTTACTCAGTAAGCTCCATTTGAGCTCATTCGGATAGAGTCGGAGAATTTCCGGCATTGTTTGGTCTGGGGGGGGGGGCATACAAATATATTATTATTATTATTATTATTATTATTATTATTATTATTATTATTATTATTATTATTATTATTATAAAGCAACTAAAATCACTGAAAAGACTGAATGTTTGGTTCACAGAGTCTTTTTGTCTCTCCTGTGTTCCTGTAGGAGCTCCAGTTTGAGAGGCTGACCCGGGAGCTGGAGGTGGAGCGACAGATTGTGGCCAATCAGCTGGAAAGATGCCGACTGGGGGCGGAGTCACCGGGAGCTGCGAGTGGCAGGTACAGCACACACACACACACACACACACTCACACACACACACACTGAGCATGACTCTAGTTCTAGTCCACAGACCAACAGATGCCCTTTTGCTGTAAGTCCTTTCCTCTTTCCTAATCCACTCTTCAGGTTGTTTATTCCAGTAAATTGTAAATATTCCATGATATATGTCCATTAGATTGTGGACACTTCCTGCAGTTACTTCTTGTATGCAACTTATTTAACAAGCTTTTCATGTTCCCACTTATAATCCACACTAACACAAGGTAATCCAAGTGATTTAGGATAAATGGCTTTTCCTGAGTGTGGGTTCATTTCTATACACTCAGGCTTACAGCGTGTCCTCATGCTAAGCTATAATTAGTCTGATTGCATGCAGCAAATCAGCCAGACGGACTGAAATGGTTTGTAGAGATTTTTGTTCCTTTTTCACACATCTTCACACTCGAATGCTTGACCTCTCTCTTTCTCTCCATCACAGAGACACACACTCCTGTGCTTTGTTTTTGAACAATGGAGCGTAGTTTGGCTGATGCGGGTGTCTCGTGGTGATCTCGCTTGATTCTTGCACTGATAAACCATTTGCCGTTGATGGTGGTGTGGGTCTGCACCACCCGCTTCGTGTGTATAAAAGAGCAGCATGATTACGTGGTTGCATATACGCTGTTGTTTGTTATGAAGTCGTCTTGTGTGTGTTTATGTGGTTAGTCTCTGGGCTTTCTTTCTGTCAACTTTAGGGTTAGATTAATCATGATCACGAGTTTCAGCCTCCTGTGAATTAAAGTGGTGGCATGTTTATCCTGTTTCTATTGATTTATAGTTTTTGGTGCATTAAATTGCAAGATATCCTTTTATATGCTTTCCTTATTTCAGTCATTTCTCTAAGTCTATCTGTGTTTTTTTTATTAGTGGAGATTTGTATTGAAACGTTTTTCTGTCATTCAGGGATTTATCCTGTGTTTTAAAATGAAGACAAAAAATCTTAAAGTATTAAAAGTAGAATTTCAGGAAATGGTTTGGGGAAATTTACATGGATGCAAAACACCAACTTTTTCTGGTGTTTCTTTTCTACAAAATGTCATATTTGTCTTTATTTTATTTTTAGGGGAGCATAGAAACTTCTAAAAGTTTAAAACGTAAGCCTAATAATGTGTTTTTGCAAAGAAAGTGAAATATTATTTGTTCCCAAATTCGCTGTACCGTTGCAATTAATAATCCGTTCAGATATCCTCCGAGAAATCCCAGCGAAACAAGATCAGCCCTAACATCTTGAACACAGTTCTGTGTTGAGAGTTTATAGCTGTGTGTCGCTACATTATGAGAGTGTTACTGCCGTGGGCTCTGAGCACTGCTGTATGCAAACGAGGCAAAACCCTTTTACACAGCACTTATCCGTCCCTGGATATTATCACCGCTTACATTCCTGTCACTCATCCTATCATTGTCTATTGCCACAGCCGTGCCTCTATTAGGTTTCCATCAGAGTCCGTCCACGGACAGGTTGCAGATCAGAGCCAAGACTCCTCTTCTCATTAGACGAAGCTGATGTGACTGTGTGCTCGAAGACCTCGACCTTAATCACTAAACTCTTGGCTACGGGAAATATGCGGTCACGACGATGATTATCTTCATATGCTGCTGTACAGATGGTGTGTGTGTGTGTGTTGGGGCTGAAAGTGTAGCGCTAGATGAGACACAGTAATGATAATGTGGAGTCAGGTGTGTGTTTACCACAAGTCTGTGTTTAAGTGTGCATTATCGAGTGTGAAAGCCCAGCATGCTATTCTGGGAATCTGCAGCATATTAGAGCCCTCAGGCCCGACTACATCCACCTGCTTCACCTGCATGGAGCACACACACACACAGAAGCAATAAGGGCCAGGGACTGATATGAGGGTGTGTAGATAAAGAGAAGGGGGTGGATATGAAAAGTTCGATCAAAATCTAAACAGAGAGGAAAAGTAGAAGGCTTTCATAAGTTTGTTTGATGGTTGAATGTAGAAATGAGGTGATAGAGAGGAGTTGTGTAGAGGGACAGGGATCTGAATAAAAAAATCCCTGGAGATGAATACAGAGGAAGCGAGAGTGTTGACTGGCATTTGAGTGAATCTTAAAGATAATCTACCACAGCAGTAGAGTGGATATATATTTTATTTCTTGTGCTAAAAAACGGACCGGGAAACTTGTTTACTCGTAACACACATATAGCGGGGGTCTAAATTCTTTGTATAGAAGTTAATATGAAGCTTGTATTTTACTGAACATGTTCCCAAACCCTTCAGAAGTATTTGTAGACTAAGATATAAATATGTAAAATTTGACCTTTTAGAGATTGGACTGCTTTCAGAAGTAGGAATGTGGGGTTGTGTGTGTGTGTGTGTGTGTGACTGCATGTGCCACAAACCCTTAGGAAAAGTATTAAGCAATGGGAATTACTGTTACTGCTTTTCTCCAGTGATGGAAAGTTGGATAAAAGTAGAGTTCAGTGAGACTTCAGTATAAGGAACTGTATCCAAATCGTAACTCCATTTTAATGCGTATATTTTAAGAATAAAAACCCAGGAGTATTGCTTCATCTTTTGCTGGGTGTGTGTGTGAGCATAAACGAACACTGTCCTGGCTGTGACGTGTGGCTGCTCACCACTGGCTCTGCTTCAATAGCCCATTCACTGTACAATGGAGCCCCATCAGAGCTTCATGTCTGCCACCACTCAGGCTTTTATGTCCTTTTGCCTCCGAGCAATCACTGACTCCAACCTTCACCCCCAACTCCACCTATGTAGCATTTCTACTCTGGAGCTTGAGCTCCATTCCCTCACACTAGAACATATTTCACAACAGGTAAATATATACTGATTCACGTCTTCACTCCTACACACACACACATTATGATGCACGCATAACACAGATACGCGGCGGCGGCGTGAATTAACGGGCCATTCACACCTCCAACTGAATGGCAGTAAATCGCCAGCTTTTCATTCGGGGCGCTCCAGCAGTGCGGGTGATCTCACAGCCTCTTCTTTTTAATTTGGATGTGAGCTCGTTTGCAGTAGCCAGGGGCAACAGGATGGACGACTCCAGTACGCACACAGCAATAACGCCTTGTTTAAAGGTTACTGCAAGAGCCGAAGCTCACGATCACATTCAGCATATTGCATTGGGTAAAATGTTTCTACGTTTGGTTAGAGTTTACCTACGACTGACAAGTAAATAAGGCAAAAAGACACGGAATCCTTGATTCTCATCCTCTCCCAGATTGATTTATTTTCCTACTAAACTGGAATTTAAGGTGCACATTTTCAGCATTTAATGCCTTTGTCATGTCCACAGTGGTGTTTACAGGCTCATTTAAAAGTAGACAGAGCTTTAAGGTTTAATTTTTTAATAAGTATTTCTGTTTGTTCTTAGTCTACCAGAGGTAATATATTCAAAATGGTGCCTTATTTCACAAAAATCTTCATAGTAAGCGGTGGTATCAAAATTCTGCTCTCCAAGTGCTTGTCCAAAAGTATCTAAAATTTCAAGGTGCTATCTTCAACCTCTAAAGTTTATCCAACAGAGAAACACACGTCTCACACTGAAAGCCAGCAGTGTAAAAGGATATACAGGGGTTTCAGAAACTTGCTGTACGTAATGTTCTCTTATGTATAAGTTACAGCATGGTGACCAGTTATCTTGTAGAATAATGAAATCGAGATTACGATTGAGATGAAGATTACGATTTAAAATGAATGTTAAAGGAATCAATCAGCGGGTGTTAATGGAGGAAGAGTGTGTTTTCTGATGGTTTAGAGGACTTGCTGATTATTATGCTAAGTGCAAAGTTCTGGGGGGGGGCTGGGGGGTTGCATTTCTCACTGCTTTTGCAGGCTTTGTTCAAACCTCACACCAGAATCACTGATGTCTTTTTGTTTGTAATCCATTGCTCACTTCAGTGTCTCTATTCCTGTATACCGTACTCAATATCGCCGAATGTATTTGGACACCTGATCATCACACTCGTATGGAGTTCTTCCCTAACTTGTTCCCACAAAGTTGGAAGTAAACAACTGTATAGAATGTACTGCTTTGCCTTTGCTGAGGCTCAAATCTGTTCCAGTATGACGATGAGATGAGATGAGATGTAGATTTATTAATCCCTGTAGGGCATATTCTGTGAGCTCCTTGAAGGCATGGTTTATCAGGGTTGGAGTAGAAGAACTCGAGTGTCCTGCACAGAGCTCTAACCTCAACTCCACTGCACTGATTTTTGGGATGAACTGGAACACTGACAGCGGCTCGGGCCTCTTATGGCCGAATGAACACAAATCCACACTCCAAATCAAACAGAAACCCTTTTTTGCCGTGAAATGAAATGTTCAACAAGAACATACGGGTGCCTTGATCAGATGTTCACAAAACTTTGTCCGTATAGTGTAAGTGACCCTGCAGTTCCTTCAGGTGTCCTTAACCTCTTAGTCTTCTCCTGTACTCTTACACAGCCAGGTTTCCCAGCAGGCTTCTCCTGCCCTTACTAGTCACTGACCCACTTGTCTGATCTGGCCATCTTTATGCTCAGCCAGTCAGTCTGTCAGTGAAATATTCCCTGCTGGATATGTCCGCTCACACTACAGGTCGAATTTTGGCTAATCCGCACTGTTTCTGTTGTATAATCAAATCACATGATCATCGTTGCGTATAAAGTGAATAAACTACACCGGTGCAAATCCATAACAATGTAAGAGCTATCATCCCAAGTGTCAGTCTGCCTCCTTGACCTATCATTGCCTCTTTTTTTTTTGGCTCTCTTTCACAAACGAAAAGCAAAAAGAGAGAAAAATTATATCTATATTTTCTCGCTTCTTGTGCGTCCAGAGGCAGAGCGTTGTGTGAGAATGGATGTAGGAGAAAGCCGCCGGGTAAAATTGCCACTGCTGTATGCTCTCAGTCAGCCATTATCTCACACATACATGCCAACACAGCCAGGTTTTTCACCTTTGCATGCTGTGTAATTATTACTGTGCTTGTGGTTGCCTGTTTTATGGCTGCTAGCAGGGAGCAGTCAGAGGCAGGAAGGCAAATGCTTTTCATTCCTAGTGCCTGGCTTAGACAGATAGTCACTATCTGGGTCAGGTTAATAAAGTTTTGCACTTTTAACTTTTATTCGAATAAGTTTAGACTTGATTTAGAGGCTGCTTTTCTTTTACGTGTTTCAGTTTCAGGTCCTGATGTTGTCATGAGCTTGTCACGAAGGTATTTGCGTTGTTGCGTCTATCGTTTCTTAGCTCACGCTCCGACTGGTCGTGGGACGGCTGATAACTGTCGCAACCTTGATTCTCAAAGCACATAACAGCGGTGTTATTTTCCCCCCATAGACGTACGTGTTTAAGTGGATTGTATGTAGAATTCCAGTTATTTTCTCTTCTTCTATTAATCATATTTCTTTCCTTCCTTCCTTTCCTGCAGTTCCTCTGAGAAGTCCCTTCACTGGAGACCCACAGGTAAGGTCTTTATATTTGTAGCTTTTTGTATTTTGCTCATTTTAAACACAAAACCAAATAATCCACTAATGAACCGAAGTTGACTACAATTTTCATAATTAAGACATCTAATTATTTTGAAATCTAGGCTTTATCTTCAAATCCATGTCATACCTGATTGCGAGAGAAGTAACTACATTCGTCCTCATGTTCAAGCTTCTATTTGATTATCTACTCAAGTGTACGGAAGGAATAAGAGGATGTTCGGGATCGGATTTAATCAGGAACAACTTGACTCCATTAACGTTAATGCTAGACTTATTCCAATAATCAATAACATAATTCATCTCAAAATGAATGTGTGTCCTACTCCTAGACAGACAAATTTGAAGTAGAATTGCATAATTCCCTCTATGAGAAGATCAGGCATGAGAATCTTGAGCGCTCTGACTGACAGTCAGTGGGAAAATTATGTACATTATTGTGATCTTAAAAACCTGTGATTAAAGGGTGGACAGTTTGGAAGAATTGTAAATGTAATATCAGCTAATAACTGCTAAAAGTAAAATATTTGCCTAAGGAAACGGGGAAATGCACTTTGGGACGAGAGGAAGAATGAGCCGTAGTATCGATTGCGCTAATGCACGCCGTCGCTAAATAGCTTTAAAGCGGTACAGTTGTAAATGAATTAGAAAGGGTACACTGCGACATTAGCATTAGTTGCACGTCATTGCCTTTGTTTAGCTGTGTAGTAATAGATCATACCAAGTACCGCAGTGGGTCCAGTATTCTACAGGCTCTGACTGATGCCTCATTAGTGTAACCTCTCAAATCGCACTGCTCTAACCTTTCTAATATTATTAATAAAACTGACATTTGGGCTGCGAGTACAAATAATCTACATAGTCATCTGGGAAAAATACGCAGCATTTTCCCACTCCTCAGCCGTAATTACGGCTTTAAATTATACCGTCCCTTTACTTACACTTCTTCTCTTCACGTCTAATTAAAAACGGCTCTATTAATAGATCTGACACCACGTGGTAGAAATGTCCAGCAAATGACCCTGCAATTATTAATAGCTTGAGAAAGTCCACTGAAATAATGCACCATATCCTCGCCAGCGAAAAATCATGCCGTGTGTCATCGTTAGTGTCATTAGTGTCCTAATTATACGTTTCATAAGCTTGTGCAAACGTCATAATCTGTTATTGTTTTCAAGCTTTTGTTGAAATTCAAGGCACCCAGCTGTTGGAATGCAATCAGCTAATATGGCTACCACCCAGATGACTGACTCTCTCTGTGTGTGTGTGTGTGTGTGTGTGTGTGTGAGAGAGAGAGAGAGAGAGAGAGAGAGAGAGAGAGAGAGACTGACTAAGGAGGTCTGTTTAGCTGAGAAACCTTGAGCTTTAGCTAAGAAACAGTTTGACTTGGAACATATCTCCCAGAACAAAACACTGGTTCCTGTTTGTCCAGCACCCTTGCATATATTCAGGGATCTAGGATCCATATTAGTCTCCATATAACTGTTTATTTTTGTGCGTGTGTGGAGAAGGCGCACACAGTTTGTGTGATATTTCTCTCTTTTTATGACTAGACAATAGTGATGCAGCATGTCCTGAAGAAACATCATGTATCTTATATAAATGTGAAAGAGTGTAAAATAATGCCTATATATATATATACACACACAGTATATATTACAGATAGTACAAATTCTTGATTTCTAAGGAATTAAATTGCTTCATTTTGAGTAAACTTTTGGAAAGTGCTGGATTTATTTCCCATTATGATTAGACAATAAAAATTTAAGTGGGGAAATAAACCAATTCATAGTTTTGTAATTTTTACTAAATTCTAATCAGCCTTTTCTTCTGAAACTGTGGTTATCCTGTTGAAATTTAATCCTAGCTGTTAATTTCACAAGTAGGAAGTTTACATCGTGCCTTTTTATTTTCTGCCAAAGAGCAGTTTGTAACAAAGACATTTTACTGAACAAACATATTTACAGATAATCAGCTAGCATTGTTCCAAGACTTTCAAAATCAGGACCCAACCTTATTTAAAGCTCTGGTTTGATTCAGTGTTTTGACGCGTTTCCTTCCGAAACAGGAAGTCTGAGTGACACTGTGTTGAAGTGCTTGACTCCGCCGCATATAAACAAATCTGAGAGTAGCTTAGTGAGTTAAATATGAAGAGCAGCTACTGATGTAGAAGCCGTGACGGTGAATGAAGACAGAATGATATTCTCACTCAGTCTGAAGAAGACATATTCCAGCATTGAAGAGATCTTAGAAAACTCACATAACCATGACCTCATATCATTTCCACCCTCTTTAAAATGAATAAACTCTGGCCATTTGTCTTAGGATGATTTAGCTACTGTGTTACAGTTATGTCAAAACTATGTAACCTGGATTGAGCTTGTTTGGAACTGCTGGAAACTTGCCCGAATTTCATATCATGTATTTGACCATTTCCATTTCCGGCATTAGGGTTAAGGGCATTGCTCAAAGGCCCAGCAGTAGTAGGTTGGTGGACCGGGGGTTTGAACACACAACCTTCCGATTAGTAGGCCAACTCCTTAGCCACGAAGCTACAACATCCCCGCAAGAAAAAGAGAAAAGGGGAAAAAAGATTTGGTACATCAGCTGCTATGAGTAACAATGGACTCAGTTCAAGTCTACAAAAGTACTGACGATATATTTGGGAAATCCTGTAATGTAATTTAATTGTGGCAGCATTGTTTCAAATTTTTTAATTCAGAATTCCTATATGGTGGCTAGCACATTTGCCTCACATCTCCAGAGCTGGGGGTTCCATTCTCGCCTCCACCATGTGTGTGGAGTTTGTAGCTTCTCCCCATCCCTCAGGGTTTCACTTTCAGCTACTCTGATTTCGTCCCTCGGTCCAAAGACATGCATTGTTGGCTGATTGCCATCTCTAAATTGTCCACGGTGTACAGGATGGATGGATGAACACTGACAGCTGTCATTTATGAGTTTGAGCTCTGGTAGCGTTCACTATGCATGATGGGAGGCAGTAAATTCTGCCTTGTTACATCCTATTTCAAGTGATTAGAAGAAAATGGCTGATTGTCTTGGACACATGCTCAGTCTTTGCTAGATAGTTTTTGCAGTGTCACTGACTGTCCTGGCAGCGCCATCGCTTCACAGTCCAGCTTCAGAGTGATGAAGTCCAGACTGCCAGTGATTAAGCAGAATGACAGAGTGGGGGCCGCGCGCGTGTGTGATGGCCGGATATGGCTGCAGGAGGATTTGTAGTGTCCCAGCGGTAATGAATATCTGTTATAGAGTTAATCTTGATTACCGCTCACCATGTCAGCCATATGCTGGGAGCTCATAAACGATAACCCACTTATAGCAATTTGTTAGCTTTATGCCACGGCTTGTATCAATAATTCACCCGACCATCTGGATGCATTTTTTATAAAGTTTTCACACACACATTGCAAATTGGTCTATTTTGGTAAAGATTAAAGGCCTTTTTTTTTAAACATTTGTGGCTGTCTGCAGCGTAATAGACAGAGTAACAGTCTGGATGCCGTTCATGGACGTGACTTGCAAGGATTGCAGCGTGTTTGTGAGGAGGTGAGGTGAGGAGGTGGAGAGGAAGCTCTACAGACACACACAAACCAGCGAGAGCCCCCGTGTCAGGCTGTCAGGGCCGCTCGCTCACACAGTCAACAGATACGAGCAAACAGCGTGCACAAGAAACAAGCACACACATACACAGTACATTGTACATAGCATTAAGACCAGAGACTTCCTGCGTCCTCATACAGAATTGTATGCATCAGTATTTTCCTCCATGTCACATCCAAAGAAGGATTTGGATACATCATTACCTTATTAAGAGATTAAATAAATCGGTTTGCCGATCTCCAGCTTTATTTTAAATTAGCAAGAGTTCTGTAGGGACCTGGATGGTCAAAATGAAAGATTTGTCCAGAAAATGTGTGGCTAATGCTTAAACCTAATCCTTAGCTCACACAGAGTGTGATAAGGATATTTTATTTAAAAAGCTAGATAAAACAAATAGGATTTAGTTCTAATAAAACCTCCTTATGGTCTATGATACCTCTAGTGAGTATAATCTCAGCATGTACACAAAAGCTTAATCGTAAGGTGATTCCTACCTGTTTTTACATTTGTGTATTTGTGTGATTTTTCCCATAGATGTGTCAAGTTCTGCTGATGCCAAGTCTGTCAGGGAGCAGCTGTCACTGTGCTCACCGGAGCAGAGCTCTCTGCAAGAAAGTGAGGGTCCGTCTGCACAGGACACTTTTGATCAGGAGCCACACGGCAGCTCACGCCGGGACCGGATATCCCATTAGAATGAAGAAAATAAGCCAAGACGGTGTTGCTTAAGAGCAGTTTTTAGTGCAGATACATCATCCTCCCCACTGCACACTAGTTACATTACTCATCAGTTTCATTTAAAGTCACTGAGGATACGATCCAAATCAATCCAGTTCCGAGATCTCACTTTTAGCATTGCTAACTCAGAAACTGAACCAGAGAGATACCGCACTGCATAATAATTATACCATCCATAAATCAACCTCACGTTAAAAAGGCAACAATGAATGTTAATCGAATCAGTCGGATATTAAATCAGATCTCTGACCTCTTCTTAAATGTGCATTAGCTAAGATTTGTCTTTTTCTTTCCCATCAGGAGGTCTAGAACATTGGGTGGGTTGGTGGGTCCAAGATTTAAATAAGTCCCGCCTGTAATATCGAGGCTCCGCCCCAAGGATCTGTGGAGTAGAGTCTATACATCCAAACACTTAACAAGCATTCAGAACCAGAAGTCGGTTCTCTAAACGGATTCAGCTGATTTTATCATGTACTTTTAGGTTATTTGTACAAGTAAAGGACCTTTTGAGATGTAAAATGGTTTTGTAGTTTCAATAGCATCATCGATATCATATTGTATCATGAAAGATTCAGGGGTGTCATCAAATATCATCAATATCCTTGCCTTAAGAATCTGTAGCAAATGCAGTGGCTTTATCAGTTAGCATATTTTTGGCTAGATCAAAATTCTGTTGTATCATTGCCTTAAGTTTTTAGTGATATCTTCAGATATTGAATTATTGCCTTAAGAATTAGAATTGTATCGAGTCGTAAGGTTTTACAGCCCTGATGATTACACCTGTGCTATCTGGTTATAAACAACGCTATTAAACCGTTTCCCTCGAATTGAGAAAAAACAGAACACATAGTTATGTAAAATGATAGTTTTATGAGAAGTTCTTATATTAGTAGAACACTTTTATTAATAATTCACTCAGAGTTATTTATAATTGAGTCTCTATCTGTATAATTCGGCATCTCCGAGATTATTTTTTCCTCTCATGTCAGCGTCCTGATAAAAGCGTCACGGTTGTAGTTTCTCTAAGAACAAGAATTCACTCTTGTCTGTTCTTGTCCATGATAACCACTCTGCTACAGATGCCGTGGATCAAGTCCCATGTACTATTAGTTCCCGAGTTCCTTTCATCACTGCTCAAATGATGAGCCTTCTGACACTAAAACTAAATTATAGCTGAAAGCGCATTAGAGTAACTCACGACTCGAGGGTTCAAATACAGGAAAAGGGTTCTGCAGACTGCAACTGTCTGCATGATTTGACCTTAACGCGCTTTCTCTCTCATTCTCAGGGTCTGTTGGGAACTCGCGCAGTTCCACTCAGATGAACTCGTATTCTGACAGCGGCTACCAGGATGCAGGCAGCTACTACAGCAGCCAGAACACGGGAAGGACGGATGTGCGGCTGCAGCACTCGTACCCGAGCAGTGGTCCCGTTGCCGGCGGTACGCTCCTGAGGAACTCCAGGGCAGAGGGTCAGGCATCCACCCAGGTAGGAGTCATTTGTTAAATATCACATATACCTAGTTTACTGTGTGATTTAAAGTAGAATAGATGCAAATATTAGACTAGAGATAGGGATGAAATGGGTAGATAAATCGATTTTATAAATCCAAGATGAGCTTAAGCTTCTTCTTTTCATGCAGGTTGGAGATTCAGCATTAGTATGAAACCCCATTACTGATACTGAGCCACAGAGAAAGTCAGGTTATTATCCAACATACAATAACTAGAGCAGCCTGAGATGCTCTGCAATCCTCTCCAAGGAAATTGATCCATAACTTGAGTGTGTGTGTGTGTGTAGCAGATGAAAATGCACACAGAATTCTTTTACAGTGCCTTAATAAAATCTTTTTTTTTTTTTTATTCATTACATGTACAGAGGTTGACTGAACAGGGCTATTCTGAGAAAAAGAATGTGCAGCGCTGGTCCCAGAAGGTTTTGTTTAGCTTTCCAATTTTTCTATACCGTCACTTTATAATATTAGGTTTACTCTATATACCACTTTTCTCAAACTCAAAGTTGTGCTGTTCAAGGAGTAGAAGGAGCAGAACCTCCTAGTTTTTGATAAAAGACATATAGAGATGAGTAAAGAGATGGAAGGGAGAAGGGATGGAGAGGTGCTTGGTTGCTATGATGCTAAAAGAATCCATGGAACTCTTGGAGCTACGAGTGAACTGGAGCTAACCGTAACAAGCACTCATGGGGTTTATGGGCGTAGTAGTTCACCAGTCTACCAAGGGCACAGCTGTTTAGGTTTTTTTTTTAGTTGAGAAGCAGGATTTTGAAGAGGTTGGGGAACAAGTGAGTGTGTGAGAGGTAAGTATGTGAGGACTCTAGTAGCTGGATATATTGAAGATGTTCTGATAGAAAGAGCAATAAAAAAGAAAATTGCAGTAGTCAAGGTTATGGAGGCAAAGATTAGGGGTTGAACATCCTTAAAATTGAGCATTGCAGTGGTGCGAGATTGCTGGTGAGAAAACAGGCACGAGATTCAAGGAAATCAGGAGTCGTAGTTGATTCTATGATTTGGAGCTGTCTTGCTGTTGATCTGACATTAACCTAATCAGTATCAAGGTACATGTATAAACACTTAGATAGTAAAGCTTTGGAAAGTCTTCTGTTAACTGTTACAGAGTGTAAGGTAATTAGGTGGTGCGTGTCCTCATAACAATGAAAACTGTGACAGTGAATGATCTAGCCAAGGGGGAGCATGTATATGATAAAGAGAAGTGGACCATATACAGATCCCTGAGGGACACCGCTGAATAACAGAAGCAGACGAGGATCTGTGTTTGCTGATGATACTGATATGTCTGCGGGTGAGATAAGAGGAAAGCCAGGAGAGGGCTAAATCTGTCATGCCTGAGGCTGAAAGCTGTGCAGTATGTCATGAAAATAGTATCAAATCAAGTGCTCAGATCAAGGAGCAAGAGAATACTCAGGCTCCCTGAATCTGCAGACAAGAGAAGGTCATTAACAAGTCTCACGAGGACAGCGTCTGTGCTATGGAATGGTGGGAATCCAGATTGAAAAGGCCAGGACACATTGTTAGTATCTAGACACGCACAGAACGGTTTGGTTCGTTTGCCACAAACGCGAGATCGGACATCGGGTTATAATTAGCGAAATCATTCGTATCTAGGACCTTCTTTCAGAATTGCCGTAACAGCTGCTATTTTTACCACAATACCATAAACTAGGCTGCATACAAAATGTCCAGGAGGAGATGGCCTAAATGGTCACTTTAACGCTTTAATGCTATGGTCACTTGCCTTGGTGTAAACAGTGCCATCTTTTCTCTGCCTGTGTGCCAGATGTCTGGAGGTGTCAGCGGGCCGATTCCGGGACGAGCCATGCGGCGTGTGAGCTCAGTACCATCAAGGACACAGTCACCCGCCTACAGCACTAGCATCTCTCCTTTGCGTGGGTCATTGCGGGCATCGCCAGGCAGTGCTTACGGCTCGCCCATCGTGACCGAGCCTAAGCCGCTGCCCAGCATCTTCTCCAGCAGCACCCTGCCCAACTCCCAGCGGGCCAGCTCTCCATTCTCAGCCCAAAGGAACTCACCCTCCACCCTGCGCAGGATGGGCTCAGGCACCAGCGCCAGCCGTACCACCTCGCCCTACTCAGGGCGTCTGGGCTCACCGCTCAGCGGGGCAGGGGAAGAAGGACAAGCGGCATCTGGCTCGTCTCCGGTGCGAACAGGAATGACAGCCGTGCCGCAGCATTATGGGACGACATTACCAAGGACGCTGCTGCACGAGGGCTCCGATCCCTACAGCACACACTCGTATGAGATCTATGAGAGGATGGTGCCACCGCCGGACAGCCTGACAGGTGTGTGTCTGTATATGTAGTGTTTAAAGCGCTTTAGTGTGTGTGCGCGATTCTGTGTTTCTTGCTACGTTTCTTAATCCTCACAAGGATTCCAGTCATGTGATGCCTATATAACAGACTCGTCCACTCCACACAAGTGTCTGCCGTATTGAAAGTTATTTAAAACTTAAACAGATTTCTAATCCCTTTAGTTACATTCTTATTCACACAGTCACTTTTTCTAATCTTCCTTTTTTGAGCGAGTTCTGATCCAACACTGAATCAGTAATGCCAGTCTCGATCTCTCCTAATTCCCACCAGCACATCTCCCTTTCTCTGTCTCTGTGTTCCTCCGTAATGGGTTTCGGTCTCCTATCTTTACATCTCAGCACTGCTGGTTCCTAGCGTATTGCTAATTGCAGGTTTTCCATGCAAATGGAGAAATAAGAAAACAAATCTGCACATGAAATACAACAGCAGATGACTGGTTTTCAGAAGCTCGCACATAAAACTCTAACTATATACTGTAAATGTGTGTCTGGAACATAGATGCCAGTTCTCCGAGCTTTAGAATTGATTTAGGTGCTTGTTGTCTTCACAGCCATATGTCATTGTTGGAGCTAAATGAATAGGGAGTTAAAAGCATGTGCCATGGGGAAGAGTAGAGGAACGAGACAGTGGGAGGATGATGGAGGCTTTGCTGCGGCTGACAGCTCTTATGGGCAATTTATCCATAAGCGCTGATGGATAGATCTGTTGTGGTTCCTTGGCGTGGGCGTCTGCCTAGAGCTTTAGCGCTGACATTTCGAAAGCTCGTGGAAGTGAATTGTCTGTGACAGGGCAACACTCCTGTCCTTCCTTATCCGTCTTTCTTCTTTTTCTTCCACACCAATAGGAGTTTGATTTAAAACCGCTGTGTGCCAGCGTTCAGTGAGTCAAGAATCTCCGCTGTGGTTCCGCTTTCCCTTCCATGAGCCCCGTGATTTATTTTTGCTCACTCAGGAAATTGCTGGCCATCGTGATAAGTTTTATCTAATGGTGATGGCCCTCACAAGGAAGCATTTCAAGTCAGGGGTTTTATCTGCAGCTGGTGGCAGAATCGCTCTGTAGAAAACAAAATCTCTCTTACTCACAGTGCAAAGACGAGGTGACATGGGTTGGCTGTGAAATACTAATTTGTCAGTATGAGGCAGTTGTTTCAGTATCAACACATTTAAACTCCTAAAAACCTGCTGCAGGATCTACTAGAACTGCATCCTAATGCTGATCAAGTTAGTAAGCTAGTTATTTCTTGTTATTTTGTTGCTAAAGGGCCATTAAAAATGTTGCACAAGAAAATAAAACAAGCACAAATAAATCCAAAAGATGAATAACTTGAGGATATTTTATTCAAAATCACAATCCATTAGGATTTGTTAATTGACCTACTGTCAGAATTTGCCAAATTTTTATACCCGTCTTACTCATTCATGCGGTTTTCTAATCAGCCAATCACGTTTGAGCAGCCCAATGCATAAAATCATACAGATACAGGTCAAGCGTTACAGTTAATGATCACATTAAACATCAGAATGGGGGAAATGTTTAAACCCAGTGACTTTAATGGTGGGATGGATGATGCTGGTTTGAGTGTTGCTGATCTCCTGAACAAAGTTTGTACAGAATCAGGTGGAAGACATCTAGTGAGCTGCTGTTTGGTTGATGAGGTCAGAGGAGATCAGTCAGACTGATGTGAGCTGAAAACAAGAATACACACCGATCAGCCATCACATTATAAGCAGTGAGAGGTGAAGTGAATAAGACTGATCATCTCCTCATCATGGCACCTGTTAGTGGGTGGGAAGGATTTGAGCGAGTTTGACGAAGAGCCAGATTGTGATGGCTAGACCACTGGATCAGAGCATCTCCAAAACTGCAGCTCTTGTGGGGTGTTCCCGGTCTGCAGTGGTCAGTATCTATCAAAAGTATCCATTAAGTCTTGTTAGCATCCTTTGAGTCTTGTAGGTATTCTTTACGTTAGAGGACTTAAAGGATCTGCTGCTAACATCTTGGTCCCAGATCCCACAGCACACCTTCAGGGATCTTCAGGGATCTGGAGTCCGTGCCTCGATGGGTCTGGGCTGTTTTGGCAGCAAAAGGAGGGGGACCAACACAATATTAGGCAGGTGGTCATAATGTAATGTCTGATCAGTGTTATTTACTGAAATAGTCACTCTTTACAACCATGATGGGCAGAAAAGCATCTCAGAATGCCCAACATTGGGGTCAAACCTTGGGGCGAAAGGTGCAGCAGAAGACCGTGATCATATATATACAGTGATATCATCAAATATCAGATTGTTAGCTTAATCTAATCATGTGTAAGCCTTGAGGTTTTCACTCACAAGTGACCACTGATAGTGATAATCTACCTAATCTAAAGTGTCTGGTCAAACTGAGAATCTATAATGGATGTCATCAATTAGTCGATTGTTGTCCAAAGTATTTCAGAGGACTGAACTTTGAACTCGGTAGAAAATAATGTCCCTCATTTTTTAAAAAAGAACCATCCCTATCAGATGCTCTGATTGTGAAAAAATCACACGCGTTTAGTTAAATGAATTCCATGAACGAAGGTCATTGAGAAAGGAAAAAGATTTCATAAAAATCATTAAAAGAAAACGTTCATACATTTTCATTTACCCTTTCTGGTCTAATTAGTGAAGTTATCATTTGGCTGGTTTTAACAAAAAAGACAAAGGACAATAACAGAATGTTTAAATGATTGGTCAGGGAATTCTGCATTTATTCTCCTCATTATTCTCCTCATTAGGACATCATTGATCATAGTCATATTTACAGCCATGAGCTAATGATTAATGGTTAAGCTTTAAAAGATAACTGGTATCTTTATTCTCTTCTGTTAGTTGCTTATTTTATATGGTTTGACTTTTACACAGTTCTACACAGTGCTAGTTTTAACCATGGTTAGAATGTGTGCTTTAAAATAGGTTTAATTTGTTTAAGGTGAAGAAGTCACGCTTTCCTTCCTCCGCTGCGTTCTCCTGGGCTCCAAGTGGCCATTGTTGCTTGTGTCCTGACCTCCAATTAGGTGTGTAAAAAGCACGCAGGCGAGGTCGAGGAGGAATTACAGCTCCGAGCTGATTAAAGCCGAGGCTTTCCAAACAGCAGCTCGTGTGAATGGTTGAGCGTTGCATTTGAATGAATTCAGATTTTATTATTTTATTTTAAAAGGAAATGTTCTGGAAGATGTTGATTAATCCTGATCTCTGACTGAGTGTCCAAGTGAATGGTCATGATCGGAATCCTAAACTACTGCTGAGACGTTTGACAAATAACAGATGAAACTTTTCTCTCTGTCCTTTGCTGCTCTCGGATCTCTTCAGACGCCTTGATCGATGACGTTCCAGGTGAAGACGTCTTACCTACTTAATGTGTCTTCATTCAGTCTGTGTGTCTGTGTCTGTGTCTGTGTGTGTTTTCAGTATGCTGATGCGTAGTATAGTGTGTGTACTGTCATTCCGTTTATTTCTTCTTTAGCCTTTTTAAAAGGGATATTTATTTTCTTTGAATTCCTCATCTTCATTCTTGAGATTTCATTCACATCTGTTCACATCTTCTCAAATGTTTCTCTGCTTAGCTTGCATGTCATGTCATAACACACACACACACACACACCCCCCACACACGTATGTTGTTCTGTATGGGATTGAGTCATTTTATTATTGCTCTGTCAGTAGTCATTGTACCTCTGACAGGTACAGCCTTCACTGTACAGACGAGCTGCATTGTCTCCCTACACCTTGTCACTATACTTCAGCTTTACTGTATCTTCACTGATAAAGGCTGTGTGTGTGTGTGGGTGAGTGTATGTGTGTGTGTGGGTGAGTGTGTAAGTTTAGTCACATGTGAAAAAACAGCGTCTGGCAACCCAACACACACACTTTTCTCCTTTTTACCTTTCTGTCCCTTTCTTCCTCCTTTCTGCTTATTCTTACTCTTTCTTTCTTTCTTTCTTTCTTTCTTTCTTTCTTTCTTTCTCTCTCTCTCTCTCTCTCTCTCTCTCTCCTTCCTTCATTTCCTTCCTTCCTTTCTTTCCATTCTTTTCTTTTCTTTTTTTTCCCCTCAATTTCTTTTCCGTTAATTTCCCCCTCACAAGCCCTTTTCATTCTCTCCGCTCTCTCTCTCTGTCTCTCTATTCGTCTCCGTTCAGATTGGGTTATTACCACTGATTGGATTATTGGCAGTAGAGTGTCACCTCCATTTTCTCTCCAAAAAGGCAGATCTGGGAGAAATATGTCCTGTCATGTGGTTTAATTCTGGTTTTTGGAAGCTGCATAGACACAGAACTCTTCTGTGGATTCAGTAAGATATTATTACACTATTATATTTTTGATTCTCGGTGCATATCCTGCAGGTTTTCCAGTCTGTGTGTGGGGAGCGAACCCCAGGCTGCCTTAAGCTTTACATTGCTTTCTCTTTTGTTCAGAGGCCAAAATCTGTTACTGTCTTTAAACAAATTCCAGTCAGCTGCATCTAGTTAAGTGTGTGCATTCGTTTACTGGGTCTCTGTGCCAGGAGATCTCTGCCAAGAACCGTCAGCACAGCCTTCAGTAATAACTAATGAAGCTGGGCCAAATGAGGATTTATTAGGCACAGCACCAGAGCTCTGCCCTGCCAGTGGCTAAACTTTTCTCCTTTGAGTCTGATCATTAGACACTGACGCTCGTGTCCCACGTGAGTGTGTGTGTGTGTGTGTGTGTGTAACACTGTCAAGTGTGATGGAGCGCCGTACCATGGCTGCGATCAGTTTGCTGTTGTCATTATGGCCTTGAGTCGGCCTGGAGACGCCTCCATATCCTCTAGAGCACACTGCACTATAGACCCAAGCACTAAATTACCCAGAGTGCTTTGCTCTGCTTTTAGGCTAGGTTTATGTCTGTAATGGCTACATATTCTCGCCAAAAATCGTAGAATAAATCCCAGTAGGCTATTTGAAAGGTCAGGGCCCTCAAACTATTAGTTTATATGTATTTTATTTTTCCTGACTTGGTTTTTGGCTCCACAAAGTCCTCATAACTGGTCACTTGAAACATATTATATCCATATGGGCGTGGCCTCATTCCAGATGACTCCGCCCCATCATAGGCTCACGGAATGGTTTGATGCGAATGAAAATGATCCTACGCTAGTCATAAAAATAAGTTAACTGGCTTTAGGGAAAATAACATTGAATTTTCAAGCGAAGGATCAAAATGGTGTAATAAAATCCATGTCACTGAAAGTGTATGAAAGGTTACATTTGTGGTCTGAGTGCTTTGGCAGTATGATCTAAACTAGAGGAGAGAGACAGACACACACACACAGAAAAAGAGAGAGAGACACACACACAGACAAAGAGAGAGAGAGAAATGGCTCTCTGTAATGTGCAGCATGTGTCTTTCCACTGTAGTTTGTGCTGATTTTCTCAGATGGAGGTTGTAGAGGCCTTTTTGGTAGCAGCTCTCACAAAAACACTGTGTATATAAATCATGATGGATGAAAATTCTAGACCATGATGTAGAAGTAACATTGTAGAAGGTGCGTTAGGATTAACACTAAAGATCATGATGTAGGATGAACATTCTAGACTTGGCTGTAAGACTCTGGAACATTCTGTAAGTTCTGAAAGTTCTACTTTGACTCATTTGAGCTAATCATTTGAGCTGAAGTGAGTGATGTGTTGATGAACGAGTGGGCACAAGAGCATGAAAGTGCACAACAATCTCTCTCTCTCTCTCTGACTCACTCTCTCTCTCTCTCTCTCTGACTCTTCCTTGCCCCTTCTCATGCCCTTTGTCTTTTTTACGGTCTAACGCTCTCTCTGTCCTGCTTTCTCCATCCCTCTTCTCTCATTTGCTCTCCCTGTCTCAAGTTCGATTATCCATGAGACAGTTTGTTCTGCGCTGCTCTCTAGATTTTCCAGCGCCTGTAGACTGAAGTTTTGGTAGAATTGCATGGAAAAACCATCACATCTTCTGAGGTGTGTGTGTTCATGTGTGCTTAGCATTAGCATTCGGTGCAGACCAATATTAAAGAGTCTATAATTTCATTCTGCCACAGCGAGGCTATTAGCAGTAACGTTACACTCTGCATTTGAATGACAAAATCCACAAAAGGGTTATGCCATCTTATGTGTAATGGTTTCCATGGTTTTCTACACTTGCTTCATTTAATTTGTACTAACCCTTGACTAATATTATTCATACCTTGTTGTGTCTTATGAAGCCCTGATGTCTTAGTGTCAAAGTATATATTCTATTTATTATTATGAATATCCCTGTGATGACCCTGACTGCCTGTGTGTTTACACACACACACACACACACACACACTCTAGACCTGCACAGTACACAACTGTATTATAAACTGCACCACATTTTATATTTATTAGTTGTTTTTATTACTTACCCACAGTAATGCTCCGTTGTCTGTTGTTAAGGGATTGCCGGGTGAAGTGAATAAGATTGATGAGCTCCTCATCATGGCACCTGTTCCACCTGTGGGTGGGATATATTAGGCAGCAAGTGAACATTTTGTCCTCAAAGTTGATGTGTTAGAAGCGTAAGGATTTGAGCGACTTTGATGAAGGACCAAGGGCTAGACCACTGGATGAGAGCATCTCCAAAACAGTGGTGACCCGGTGACAGGGTCATGGGCGGACAAGGCTTATTGATGTACGTGATGAGCGAGGCTGGCCCGTGTGATCCGATCCAACAGACAAGCTACTGTTGCTCAAATTGCTGAAGAAGTTAACGCTGGTTCTGGTAGAAAGGTGTCAGAATACACAAGTGCATGTTCATTTAGGGCTGTTTTAACAGCAAAAGGGAGACCACCACAATATTAGGCTTGATCAGTGTATTTAGCTTGTTTTGATGAATCATTTAAAAGTCTACCATCTTTATCTCATGATACAGGAATAATTCACACATATCGGCTGAAGACCAAATGGATTCCTGTTCACTTTTTATATGTTCACTCCATGGGCTGTAACATAAAACTCTTGTAAAGTATGACCCCCCTTTGTCCTGCACATAACACACCATTATCGATGTTTTCAATTTTTTGGCCTTGTTTGCGGGATTGTTTTCATCAACGAACGGCTCTTAATATTATTATTATTATTATTATTATTATTATTATTATTATTATTATTATTATTATTGAGGTGTTTTACATAACCATTTATAACATACTCCCTAATCTACCATGCTGGTGTACTCATGAGCTCATTTCGAGTTTTTGCGTGGACAGGGATATTTTAGAAAGAGCTGTTTTTGTAAATTGAAATTAGGATACTTCAGGAAAATCTGAATACTCTGAAAGTATTGTAAACTTATGAAGGACAGACCCAATTATTTGTCTTTGCTGTATGTTGAAGTTGTTTAAAAAGATGCATATGAGCAGATAAATCAGAATGTCGGGTCTTATTTCTGAAAATGTACTTATAGACATAGAACATGGCACCTACACTGATCCAAAATATATAGGAACTTGTGACTGACCGATGTTATGTGTTGGCCAGGTCTACCCTGTTAGATCGATTGTTTAAACAGTTAATCGCTCTGAGTATCTATCCTTGCATTTGTTTAAAAGAATAAACCGACAAGACCAGAGAGCTGTCTGTGTAAGGAACAGGGTCACTAATCTTTACCGAGGATGTAACTCATGATGACGTCATCCGAATGAACTCCGGAGTCTACAGAGACTTGATGGACAGATCAGTCTGTCAATTTACAGACAAATGTAGCATGACAAGGACCTCAGATGCACTGGCAACACAGCAAGGGACTTCATCAGAGGGGAAATGCAGAAAGTTTTAGCTTTTTTGTTTTCAGCAGACCTTAACCCAACCGAGCAGCCTCACACCTCCTGTAGAGGAGACTGAAGAGAGAAACCCCACAAAACAAAGCACAATTGAATGTAGATGGGATACAAGCCTGGAAAAGCATCACAAAAGAAGGTGAAGTCAGTGGGTTGCTTTCTTGAGACATCTATTGTGATATGCAACCAAATAGAAAGTGTTCTCTACTTCAAGACTTTCTCTTCCAATACTTTTGCTCACCCAAAAAATTGAATGGTCTGCTATCAAAAGGGCCGAGCTGTTTAACAAATCTAGCTGTAATCATCAGGAAACAAAAGCCAAAATATTCATCTAAGGTGTCATGTTCATCTTTCGAATTTCAAACTGGCATACAGCAAAAACAAAACTCCAGTCTCTTCCATCAGGACTGGACATAAACTGCGAGCTTTGTTTTTGACAGCTCTGGAATGCACGGTTATCTGTGTCTGGCAGACCGGCGCTTATTTTTTCAGATCAGTAAGCTTTCTTTTTAATTAAGTATGTTTCATTTTAAGAGTGTGTGTTTCCAGGCACTGCTAAACTGCTGTAGTTTTACTCGCATCCCTCTGAGCTCTGCTTCACATCTGGACTGAAAGCATGACCACAGAGCTGAACCGATGCGCAGTATCCCTGTGGAAAATGAGCACACACACACACACACACACACACAGACAGTCTGCTGCATTGACTCATAAACCTATGTTTGATTTGCTTCATGCACAGACTCTCACTGTCACTTTCACCCAGACGAAAAAAAATGCAAACCCAGCGCTTTTTTTTTTTTTTTTTTGCTCCAAGCTCAAAATGCACACATAAATACGCAGGGCTATAATTTAAACTGCAGTAATATGCATGATCTCATCTGGGTTTTCCCTGGCAGATGAGACTGGGATTGATTGGTAGGGTGCCAGGAGTTACTGTTCTTCTCTTTAGCTAAAGACACACAACCTTACTGTCGGTTTCTGTTTCCCCTAGCTCCCCTTGCTATGCATCCAAGTGACTGTAGTGGTGAATTACATCACTGCACAGTTTCAGTCTGCCCTAAAAGACCCTTAGAATATTTCTGTCTTATGCATGAAGATTGTCTGTAAAGAGAGATTGAAACCTGACGCGAGTCTTAGAGTGCTAATAATTAAGTTACTTTTCTTCTCAGGTTCGCTGAGGCTTAAAAATATACTTAAATATAAACTTAAAAATATTTCTCTGTGCTCTGTTATTGGCCTGCAAACATATTAAACAAAGCCAGGACTGTATAACGGGAATTAGAGGGTGAACGGCGTTTAACACCATCTGTGGTGAGGAGAGAAGAGCTGCAGCTCACGCAATCCCTTGGGCTACGCTGACATCACTGTTTTCTCTCAAATTCTTCCTAGCAAAGGCTTTAACCTAAATCACACGTGGGAAGGATGGATAATAAAATTTTCCCTCGCTCTCAAAAGCCTCTGATTGTGTATGCCTTGTGTTAGGGAGTCCACGCACCTAGCTCCTGCACACTTCCCTCAGGACACTGCTTGCACGACAGGATCTGTAAATTCAATATTATTCTCTCTCGACATTTTCTGCATTTTCAGTCATGCTCAAGCAAAATGAAGCTGAATCCAAGTGTGAGGTGTATTAGAATGTAGAAATGAGTGCGCTCTCTCTCTCTCTCTCTCTCTCTCTCTCTCTCTCTCTCTCTCTCTCTCTCTCTGATTCTGTTCTACCGATTGTTCTCCGTAGGTCTACGAGCGTCCTTTGCGAGTCAACACAGTCCCCATGGAGCTGATCTACGATCAGCTGTGAGTCCAGACCGCCATATTGGTCCCATCTACGAAGACCGAACTTTTCATGGGCCTCTGTACCGCAGCCCCAGCCACATTACACACTCACCACTCTACAGATCGCCTTCAGGTAAGAAGCGCTAATGCTCTACACACCTTCCTTTCAACGAGATGAGAATATATCTGAACTTGAACTATATATACATATATATATATATATATATATATATATATATATATATATATAGACCAGGCATAACATTATGACCACCTGCCTAATATTGTCTTGGTCCCCCTTTTTGCTGCTAAAACAGCCCTGACCCGTCCTGCACTGTGTATTCTGACACCTTTCTATCAGAACCAGCATTAACTTCTTCAGCAATTTGGGCAACAGTAGCTCGTCTGTTGGATCGGATCACACGGGCCAGCCTTCGCTCCCCACGTGCATCAATGAGCCTTGTCCGCCCATGACCCTGTCACCGGTTCACCACTGTTCCTTCCTTGGACCACTTTTGATAGATACTGACCACTGCAGACCGGGAACACCCCACAAGAACTGCAGTTTTGGAGACGCTCTGATCCAGTCGTCTAGGCAATATGTTCACTTGCTGTCTAATATATCCCACCCACAAACAGGTGCCATGATGAAGATAATCAGTGTTATTCACTTCACCTCTCAGTGGTCATATTGTTATGCCTGTGTGTGTGTGTATACAGTGAGGGGAAAAAATTATTTGATCCCCAGCTGATTTTGTACGTTTGCCCACTGACAGAAATGATCAGTCTGTAATTTTAATGGTAGGTTTATTTGAATAGTGAGAGACAGAATAACAACAAAAAAATCCAGAAAAACACATTTCAAAAAAGTTCTACATTGATTTGCATTTTATTGAGTGAAATAAGTATTTGATCCCTTTGTAAAACATGACTTAGTACTTGGTGGCAAACCCTTGTTGGCAATCACAGACGTCAGACATTTCTTGTAGTTGGCCACCAGGTTTGCACACATCTCACATCTCATGGAATTTGGGCCCACTCCTCTTTGCAGATCCTCTCCAAGTCATTAAGGTTTTGTGGCTGACCCTTCAGCTCCCTCCACAGATTTTCTATGGGATTAAGGTCTGGAGACTGGCTAGGCCACTACAGGACCTTAATGAGTGAACCACTCCTTTGTTGCCTTGGCCGTGTGTTTTGGGTCATTGTCAGGCTGGAATATCCATCCCCGACCCATTTTCAATGCCCTGGCTGAGGGAAGGAGGTTCTCATCCAAGATTTAACGGTACATGGCCCCATCCATCGTCCCTTTGACGCGGTGCAGTTGTCCTGTCACCTGGGGATGGTGTACTTGGGGTCATAGGCAGCATTCCTCCTCCTCCAAACACGGCGAGTTGAGTTGATGCCAAAGAGCTGGATTTTGGTGTCACTTGACCACAACACCTTCACCCAGTTCTCCTCCGAATCATTCAGATGTTCACTGGCAAACTTCAGAGCCAGCAATCTTTCTGATTGATAGGGGGTCAAATATTTATTTCACTCATTAAAATGCAAATCAATGTAGAACCTTTCTGAAATGTGTTTTTCTGGATTTTTTTTTGTTGTTATTCTGCCTCTCACTGTTCAAATAAACCTACCATTAAAATTACAGCCTGATCATCATTTCTTAGTCAGTGGGCAAACGTACAAAATCAGCAGGGGATCAAATAATTTTTTCCCTCACTGTGTGTGTGTGTGTGTGTGTGTGTGTGTGTGTGTATATATATATATATATATATATATATATATATATATATATATATATATATATATATATATATATATATATATATATATATATATATATGTATGTGTGTGTGTGTGTATATATATATAATTACATGAGGTCTCTGCACATATCTGATCAAAATGAAAATCTTGGTGTACAGTTAGTGTGTGGCTTAGTGGCTGCTGAGTATAGTGGGCGTTAGGATGGGCGTCAGGGTGGGCGTCAGCGTGTAATTTATGTTTAGGTGAGGGATTTCTGCACTGGATTGCGTGTGCCGATTGTAGCTGTGTTGAGAAGCAGAGAAGATTGCTTCTAATCTCAAGGGAGGCTTTTAAAAATGGCATATGCTAGTGTCATTCTTCATGTGTGGGTGCTCATAAGCTTATAAGCCACTTTAGGGGTGTGTGTGTGTGTGTGGAAGAGGGAGAAAGATTGCTCTTAAAGGCTCAGGTGTATCATCACATCTTTATCTCCCCTTAGAGAACGCTGTGTTCTCTACACATGCATTTTCTTTTCCTTCAGAAAAAGAATGGAGAGATAGTGTATCACAGAGAGAGAGAGAGAGTATAAGAAAAGGGTGAAGAGATGGAGGGAAAAAAAAGGACAGGTCTAAGAGCTAAGAGCAGGTCTCCATGCTGGAGTTCACTCTGTGAGTGGCAGAGTGCTAATAGCCACCATATTTCACACTGGCAAGCCACAGGTGACCGTTCATTTCCTGAGTAAATTTCCCAGACTGAATAGAAGGCGTCTGAAAATATCTGTGAAAAGATTTGCTTAATTCTATGCAAATGAGTTAAAACACGACTAATTTGACAAATCCAAATGTTTGGTTGCTGTAAATGCTCCTGCACCTGCAGTTCCCCTCTGTGTTTAGTTCCCATTCAACAGTGTTTGACACGAAAAGCTGGAAGAATAGTGAATGTACTTTTGCCTGGATTTTATTACCATAATAAAATGCATTTTAAACAAGGGGGGACACTATTATAGGATGCACAGTCACGTTATTGTTGATTATAATTTTAAATAAAGTTCGCATTACACCACATATGAAAGTGGGACTTGGATGAGTCTGTATGCAGTGTACAAAAGTGGAAGAAACAGACAAATATTGAAAACGCAGGACATGTCACCTCACAGATTACTCATTTTATGGAGTCGGTTTAGATGGAAACGTTCAAAATAGAAGCGAATCTCTTTAAACTTTTCAGAACTGTAGCCAGTGTGAATTGGCTTTTTATCACGCTCTCTCTCTCTCTCTCTCTCTCTCTCTCTCTCTCTCTCTCTCTCTCTCTCTCTCTCTCTCTCTCTCTTTCTCTCTCTCTGCTTCTGTCTCGCTTCTTCACATCTGATGAGTTTGCTCATAAGCAGTCTGAAGACAGTTCTTCCATAAATGCTTGCAATATGTTTGCACTCTGCTCCATCACTAGAAAGAGAGAGAGAGGAAGAGGGAGAGAGAGTGATAAAAGGTCATTTGGGTCTTCTTGCTATGAAGTACCTCGCTACAAATAATCCATCCCCGAATACTCTTTGTGTTGGTTCTAAATTAAATCTTAATAGCTTGTTGCCTTCTCAGCTCTCCGTTCATGGCAGCTTTAATCATCCTCATCGCCGCTTGCCTCGCCTCAGACAAACTCCACTCTGATGCTTCGTGGCTAATTGTGGTATAAATCAGACAGAACTAAATACTTGCCTCCTAAGCTATGATGAAATCATTTCAAATCTCTACCGCTGATCAGCAGTAGCATTATAGCAGCTTCAAATGAGGATTCTAGTGCGGGATCACTCGCGTCACTTCCTGTTTTGCTGTTTGTTGGGGGTAAAAAAGGCAAGGCGGCCACAGAAGTCACCCGTTCGGGTAACAGATGGCACCTTTAGCCTGCCGCTTGCTTCAGCAGCCAAAAAAAGAAACAGCTAGCCTCACCTTTGCTGATTGGTGGCATTGCAGTGAGTGAGAAACACACACACACACACACACACTGTGCATGATTCAGTGGAGGAAAATGTCAGTGGATGAAATGACTGAAGAATTCTTTTGTCTAAATCATTTTCATTCATTCAGCCAATCGCCGAGATCTCTGACATGTTATGTGCCGTTATGTGAATTTACAGGTCTAATACGGATAATTCTTTCCCTATTACTGTAACACAGGGGACCCATGCCAGGAAATTCCTGCCAAGATTCTTGAGGGTATGACTAAAGTCATAAGTCTTGCTATATTTGCCCCAAATTAAAAAAAAAAAAAAAAATGGACCATGTACCAAAATATTTTTCAGCCTGAGTGCACTATGCAATTTAGACTTAATCCAAAATAAGCACTCGGATTAAAGAACCAATCAGCGCTAAAGGTAATTGAATTAAATGTGCTAGTTCATCTGGTTGATGCTTTAATGCTGTTTCAGCTAGATGCCTACAGTTAAGGTCGAACGTTTTCACCCCTCACCAAGGAAAAACTTTTCAAATAGAAAGATGAAAATGAAAGGGTCCCCTCTTTTATGATCTAGTTTCAGCAAAACGGTTTGTAGTGCCAGTGACCATGTGCTCCACATCTTAATGACTAACTGTGAAGCTATCATAAAGATGAAATAACATTTGTGGAACCAGCATAAAAAATAAAAAAATATCATGTTTTGAGTCATGTTGCATACACCAATCAGGCATAACATTATGACCACCTGCATAATATTGTGTTGGTCCCCCCTTTTGCAGCCCTGACCCGTCCTGCACTGTGTATTCTGACACCTTTCTATCAGAACCAGCATTAACTTCTTCAGCAACAGTAGCTCGTCTGTTGGATCGGCTCACACGGGCCAGCCTTATCTCCTTGAGCCTTGGTCACCCATGACCCTGTCGGCAGTTCACCACTGTTCCTTCCTTGGACCACTTTTGATAGATACTGACCACTGCAGACCGTGAACACCCCACAAGAGCTGCAGTTTTGAAGATGCTCTGATCCAGTGGTTTAGCTTCGTCGAACTCAAATCCTTACGCTTGTCCATTTTTCCTGCTTCTAACACATCAACTTTGAAGACAAAATGTTCACTTGCTGCCTAATGTATCCCACCCACTAACAGGTGCCATGATGGAGTGAATAACACTGATCATCTCCTCATCTGTCACTGGTTATAAAGTTATGCCTGATCGGTGTATGTAACACACTTTAAAGTGTGTGTAAAGCTCAGTGTCTCAGTTTATTATGATATAATAAATATAATCATAACGATATTGTAATAAATAATACCTTTTTTAGTAAATTATATATAACTTTCTGTAACTTTTTTACAGAATTATATTATTTTTCCCTCCTTCTTGCAGCGCTGATTTACTTTTTTCAATGCAACACTAAATCTAGCAGCCTATAAAGCGACTCCCATTGTGTCTCATGATGTATGCAGTGTGTGTTCATTTTATTTTTACTTCATTTTAGATATAAACTTCTTGTCAAGTTGATTGAAACAGCATCGATTTTAAAGACAGGAATCAAATTCACCCCTTAATCAGCATAAGTCGTACAGTGTGCGACTCTGGTTCACATTTCCAACAGCTAATGTGTTTAGTTATACTGCCTTCAGTGTGTGTGTGTGTGTGTTTGGGGTGGTGGGTGTCTACGAGTTATTATCCACAATAGCACGACTGACTCGAGCCAATTCACACGATCCTGTCGGGACGGAGCCGGCTTGTTGTGTGGAAAAGCCGGAATGTAGTTGTGATGGAGCAAGAGAAATTATTTACGAAGGACGACTCCGCCAAGGTGCTCACCAGCTAAATATTTAACAAGGCTTGGCAGGATAGCATCTGATCCTACTTGTTTGCCTGTATCCAGGTGTTGCTCAAGGAGAAAGTCGGTCTTAATGTCAGTCATCAAGCCTGTACTACTCTACTGCAGAATTTAATCTGCCGAGAATTATCCTGCAAACGTCCTGTACATGAAGATAACGAGAAGTCTCTGGCAAAAAGCGCATCGTGTTTACTACAGGATTCAGCACTAATGGCTTCCAGATTGAGGGAATAACTCTGTGTGTGTGGGGCTGTTAAATCCCAGACATCCACACACCCACTTGTGTAGACGCTCTTACTCCATCAGTTCTCTGTTTCTCACACACTTCTCAGACATTTTCTCACCTCTCTCTCTCTCTCTCTCTCTCTCTCTCTCCCTCTCTCTCTCTTTCTCTCTCTCTCTCTCTCCTGATGTTCTGGTAGATAGTTGAGTTTTTCACATTTTCATGTTTTCTTCTAAGGCGTGGGGAACCTGCAGAGGAGCTCCAGCCAGCGCAGCAACATGACCTACCAAAGAAGCAACAACTACACAGCGGTGACCTATTCTGACCCGTACCGGCCCGGCCCATACCGACCCTCTGAGGGCGCCTTCTCTCGGCATGGCATCGGCATCGACGACGGAGCCATCCGCTCTCCCTCCATCGACAGTATTCAGAAAGACCCCAGGTATGTATACACACAAACACACACACACAGAATTCAAATGTCTTTTTGCCTCTTTGGACTTTTTTCCATATAATTCTTTGCTCTCTGTGTGTGACTTAATATTCTACTTTTTCCGGCCTTTCTTTCATGTTTAATTTTTCTTTTCTTTCCTGTTTGTGACCGTGAAATTGAATAATCGTTAATGATTTGTTGCTGCTCACTTGGTGATGTAGTGAAAAATAAGAATATTATGTTATAATATGATGAATTGTGTGGAATATGAGTGAATAAACAGTGTAATAAAACACACTGCTCAATCAGCCAATCATCACTTCCGGTCTCTTTGAGGAGGTGAAGGAGGAGATGGGTATCCTGCTAGATTTGCTGCCTGCTAGCTCCATGACTGGATGTGTGTCTGTGTGTTCTTTAGCAAGAGAAGAAAGATGTAGAGTGGTTGATGAAGGTGAGGTGTTTTTGTTCGGAGACCTTCATGTAACATTGAAAAAGCTTTTATCGTCATTTCGACCATTTATAGCTGGCGCGGTACATAGCAGAATGAGACCACGTTTCTCCAGGACACTGTTGCCACATAAAACATAAAAGAGCATAACGTAGAGCTACGAAACAACACGGAGCTAAGGACAGAAAGTGTTTATGGAAGGAGAAACATTATGGAAGGAGTCTCAGGTTTCAGAGCTTGTAAAGCTTCACAGTGCAGGAAACTCTTCAGGTTTACACTTTCTGGTTTGTCTGAGAAAGGTCAAGCCTCGTTTTTGGCTCATAAACAGCCATTGCCTCGCTAACATCTCTTAAAGTGTATGCATTTTATAACATAAGTGACGAGAGGAAATTTGGTGGTACAATATGGTGGAATAACACTCCGGACCATGCTTGGGTTTCAGTGGGGTGGTTTTTCACGTAACAGCGTGACCCATTGTGTGTTCTTCCTGACTGAACGCAAGTGGTCGTTGACCGGAAGATCGGGGGTTCACCGCCAAGTTGACCAAGGCCCTTAACCCTCTCTGCTCCAGGGGCGCTGTATCATGGCTGACCCTGCGCTCTGATCCCAACCTCCAATGATGGGATATGCGAAGAAAAGAATTTCACTGTGCTGAAATGTATATGTGACAAATAAAGGCAATTTATTAATTTATTATTATTATTACATGCACAAGTCCAGGTTATTAACACCGTTTAGAGGCAATCACAAGTCTCTGTGCTTTAGTGAAGGTTTACTGAAATTGGATGAAATGAATGAGCCTCTTTAAAATCTAAACTTGTAACATGTTTGTACAAGCGGTTGTAAAGTAAGTGTATGTGTGTGTGTGTGTGTAAAGTGATGCTGCTCGTGCTTACTGGGCTCTTTTTTCTCCTGGTGCTGACTCAACACTGTCGTATTCCCTCCATTCACTCTGGAGTTCACCGGGCAGGGGGCCAAACATTTCAACACAGCCTCATGCCTGGCCCCTTTACTGCGGATTCCCACACGGCTCCGTCTTCTTCTCTGTAAGGCAAAGCATGACGTGTGTGTGTGTGTGTGTGTGTGTGTGTTAGTGTGTGTTAGTGTGAGAGATTGTCCTCCTTTTTTTTTTTTTTTTTGACCTACTCCCCTCAACTTCCATGCCCTCGCACAATGGGTGTGCTGTTCACAGTCTTGTGTGTGTTGACACAGGCAGGTGGTTTAGAGCAGGCATACACACACACTCTGGTAGGGAAGAGATTTATAGAATACAAGACTAAGTGGTCACTGGGGAAGTGTGTGTGTGTGTGTGTGTGTAAATCAAAGCGGAGTAAATGCAGTATGGCCCCAGGCTAATTCTGATGAGAAGCGCTTGCCTTTTTACTAAAGTCAGCCTATTTTTTCCACCACACGTCCTGCCTGTGAATATCAGTGCATCATTCACACACACGTACGGCCGTCCTTTACACTGCAACACACACCACATCACCACCTCCATCTCACACACAGTCCAGTCCTGCTAATCAGGAACGACAAACCGTTTGCTAATTGGATCTCGCAATAAATTTACGGCCGTTTACGGTCGGTTCACATCAAACCCTGTTTAGTTTGTCTTCTCATTGTGAGATGCCAGCCTACGAAGAAGAGTGATCCGTCTCCTCCTCAACCCGACTGCAGGAGGTGAACCAATCATGATCTGTATTTTTAGAACCCTCGCAGAACTTTCAGGACACACGGCTCCTCCAATCACCTCACATCACAGCACACAGCAGGGCCTGCTGATTTCACCTTCACCTTATCAGAAGTACTAAACTTTTTCTGACTACAGAAACCCCTCATTTACCCACTTCTGCAAAACCTGGCCTTCTTCATAACCTCCTGAAATTCTTTTATGTAACTCCCCAACTGAGATCAGTCCACTCACTCGCTTTCAACAGCAACTCGCTTACATCACACACACACACACACACACACACACACACAAAATCAGAAATCAGGTCACGACTTCAGGGCACCTGCACGTGCTTTTCTGAGATCTAAGTGTGCACAGTATCTGCTGCAGTAATGCTCTGCTGTACATGATATTAGTGCAGGACACTCTCTTCTCTTCTCTTCTCTTCTCTTCTCTTCTCTTCTCTTCTCTTCTCTTCTCTTCTCTTCTCTTCTCTTCTCTTCTCTTCTCTTCTCCTTTCATCTCTTTTCTTCTCTTCTCTTCTCTTCTCTTCTCTTTTCTTCTCCTTTCTCTTCTCTTCTCCTTTCTCTTCTCTTCTCTTCTCCTTTCTCTTCTCTTCTCTTCTCTTCTCCTTTCTCTTCTCTTCTCTCATCTCTTCTCCTTCCTTCATCTCTTCCCTTCTCTTCCCTTCCCTTCCCTCGTCTATTCTCTTTCCTCGTCTCTTCTTTCTCTTCTCCTTCCTCTTTTCTCCTTCCTTCTCTTCTCTTCTCTTCTCTTCTCTATTCCCTTTCCTCCTCTCTTCTTTCTCTTCTCCTTTCTCTTCTCTTTTCCTTCCTTTACCTCTTCTCTTCTTTTCTCTTTCCTCATCTCCTCTCTTCTATTCTCTTCTCTTCTCCTTTCTTTTCTCCCTCCCCTTTTCTTCTTATCTCTTCTCCTCTCCTTTCTCTTCTTACTCTTCTCCTCTTCTTTTCTCTTCTTCTTCCTTTTCTCCTCTCCATTCTCTTCTCTTTCCTTCTTCTCTCCCCTCATCTCCTCTCCTTTTTATTCTTCTCTTTCTTCTCCTCTCCATTCTCTGCTCTTCTCCTTTCTATTCTTCTTTCTCTTTTCTTCTCCTCTCCTCTTCCCTTGCTCCTACTTTTTTTTCTCTCCTTTCTCTTCTTCTTTTTCTTTTTCTTCTCCTTCCTCTTCTCCTCTCCATTTTCTTCTCTTTCCTTCTTGTCTCCTCTCCTCTCCTTTTTCTCCCCTCACCTCCTCTCTCCTCTCCCCTCCTCTCCATTTTCTTCTCTTTCCTTCTTGTCTCCTCTCCTCTCCTTTCTCTCCTCTCCCCTCCTCTTCATTTTCATGAGAAGTTGTAGCACTGAAACAGCCCTCTGCTGATGCAAATGAGAAGCAGAAATGTAAAGGATGTGTTTTGCTTTTTAAACGCAGCGCTTGATTCTGTGGCGTTTGTTGCAGTTCAGTGAAAGGAGTCCAGTACGCATGCTAAATGTCATTTCTGTCTAGTGTAAAGGATAGTGTTTGATTTCAGGCATTATTACACTACAGAATATCAGGTACTACATGCACCAGTATATAGCCTACAGTGTATAAAGCGTGTATAACTGGGCTAGCTCTGGAAGAAGAATCGATGACCAGTGTAAAATATATATATATATCAGTAAAATGTTAGCAGAGAGTCTCATTTGCCCGGCAGTTCACCAGCAATAATGAGCAAATTCCAGCCTGGGATCCCACCGGCTGCTGTATTGCTGAGTCAGCACCGTTAAATGTCACCTCATAGAGAGAATCAAGGTGAGGAAATTGTTGTTTATTGCATTTGACTTGACAGACAGGTTGATTTCCCACAGACTCCTCACATTTCTCTGCTGCTGCCATGAGCAAAATTATTAGAGGATTTGTTGTTTCTGGGAATCCATGCACAAGGAATGGTAATTCCGATTAAAATCCAATTGAAATAACTGGAAGTCGGAGAGGTTTAATTTTTGCCTTGCCAATCTTCATTTCAGATGTAATTAAGTATAACGACCTTAACATACCCCGCTTTTGAGAGACTGGGACTTTTTGCATGTCGGTATGCTAAGCCCTGTTGGACAAGCTTGTGTACGTAAATCCCAGTAGGAAGTATGGTTTGGAATGGGGAAACTGGGTTATCACACTGAAAACAAATAAGTTATCTTCTATTTAGATTTTACTGCATACGACTTCATACAGTGTGACTTACACGTGTCTCATGTATACAGCTGTGAGGTCTAAGCTTGCTCAGTATCTAATGCTGCACTGTGCATGCTATTAGTGCAGGACACTGTGAATCGAACCTTCCTCTTATCCTTTCTCTTCTCCTTCCTCTTCTCCTTCCTCTTCTCCTCTCCATTCTCTTCCTTCCCTTTCTCCTTCTCGCTACACTGTGAATCGAATCTTCTTTTCCACTTCTCCTTCCCTTCTTCTCACTCCTTCTCTTCTCTCCTCTCTCCTTCTCCTCTTCTCTCATTTCTCTCATTCCTCTCTCTTCTCCTTCCTCTCTCTTCTCTTCTTCTTCCTCATCCTCTCCTACTTCCCCTTCCCCCTCTACTTCCCTTTTGTCTCTTTTCTTTTCTCTTCTCTTATTCTTCCTCTTTTTAAGGGCCTTGCTCAAAGGCCCAGGGCTGACACTTTGGGAGTGGTGGGATTTGAACACATGACCTTCCAGTCAGTAGTCCAGCATACTGAACACTGAGCTAGCACACCCCTACTGACCCCTGACACCCCTACCCACTCTGTTGAACTGAAGAACAAAGGCAGAGATTTTTTAAAGGAGGCAGAGCCAGGCTGAAGGATTGAAGCGAAATCCATGACATGGCATGTGAATTCTATTAAATGTTATGGATACATCTGCGATAATCATGATCTCACCCAGAGGAAAAAGAAACTGCTTACGTTAGCCAGTCCAGCTGTGTTTGTGCTTAAAGAGTGATATTTACCATACGTGTGTTGTATACAGTATGGGCTTGATTTGTTTTAACGTCACACACAGCATTGATTTCCTCATTCTTATTCATGGTCATACACCAGAGCTGATCTACAGCTTGAACGCTATCGACTGTTGTGCAGATAAGTCAAGCCTTTTGTCATTTCCCACCATGATTTCCTATCGGGGGAAAAAAAAGACCTGTATATACAGAATCTGCTTATGACCTTCGAAGATGTTTAATAGTTTATTTATACGCTTTCATTATTTAATCCAACTTTTTCCCCTGCTTGATAGCAATGCTCGTGTGTGGAACTTGACCCTGATTTAGGAAGATATTCCTAGACACATCAACAATATCAATTAAAGCATTTCTAGGAACCTGATTTCTTGAGACGTTCACAATCACTAGCACTGATCTGTAGTCATCAAAACTATACACGTGTTCAAATAAATCGACAAAATGCAGTTCAAATCAAAAAGACACTGTCCCTTTTACTCAAACTTGGCTAGCGTCACTTGCAGTGTTGCCAGATCAAGCAGGATCCCCCGTGACGGAGCTATTTTTATTCACCTTGAGCTGATACAGAATGGCCTTCTGCTTGTAAGCAGTCATTTGTCACCGTTTCATTCCAGGGCTAGCTTAGCACTGAGCGTCCAGCGCATGCTAACTCTACATCACACACGGTCATTTTCACCACAGAGGCTTATTGGTGTTTTTATTGGTAATCATTTCAGGCTACAGAAATGATAGTACAGGACGTCTTTTTGTTCATCACTTATATTTTTACATTATTTTATTTGAAAATATAAATACTTTTTTGGTCACTAATCCATAGCTCTCACACTCCAGTTATTCGTCTTTAATACACTGCTATAAACACTAAATATTTTTCTTAGTACTCGGTACAGTCTTGTGCTTTAAATGAAGTGTGTGTGTGTGTTTCAGAGAGTTTGCATGGAGAGACCCAGAGTTGCCAGAGGTGATTCACATGCTGCAGCATCAGTTCCCCTCTGTGCAGGCCAACGCCGCAGCTTACCTACAGCACCTGTGTTTCGGAGATAACCGCACTAAGACCGAGGTAACACACACAAACACACACACACACACTTGAAGTAAATGCTAAGCAACACTGAAGTATTACTCAGTTATACAAATGGCAAATGAAGGCTACTTTCAAAAAAACATGTCCACACACACACCCAGAAAACATGATTATCTTTTTATCCCTATGTACCCCTGAGTTTTGTTTCTGTGTATTTAAGTCTATGCTCAAAGATATCTGGTGTCCACCCTGCTGAGAGAGTTCAGAGCATGCAGTGGAAGTCTGGCTCCACCCTGAGCTTCAGAGATTTGCTCCATCAGACCTCAGGATATTGCTTTCTTTTTTTCCAGAGCTCCACACATGCCTTTCTTTCACTCGGAAACATTGTTGTTCTTTTCCGGAGACACAACACTCTCTCTCTCTCTCTCTCTCTCGCTCTCGCTCTTGTTCTTTCTCTCTCTGTCTTTCTTGTTGTCTGTGTCTCTTTCTCTTTCACATTCTCTCTCTCAGTCTCTCTCTCGGTCTCGTTCTTTCTGTCTTTCTTGTTCTCTCAGTCTCTCTCTCTCTCTCTCTCTCTGCAGCGATACTAGCGATAACACTGTGCATACATAAATTACACACACTTTCTCGTACCCACAGCGCTCACTGATCTGATTTATACGCCGTATTTGTTCTCGTGATTCCAAATATCACAGATAAATACACAATTTCCAGACATTAGCCTTTACTCAGTAGGATTGTTCTGCTCGAGAGCTCTGCATGTTCCAAGAAAAAGGCCAGATGTTTGGATAGCGATTATCTTCACACGGCAAAAAGTGTTCCGGTGCGAAGCGTTCAGTGTTTATTTCAAACAGCGCTCCTGGGGATCCACACTCCAAACCCAAATTAAACATCCTCCAGCATTCAGTTACCCCTACAGACCTTTGCGGATCTCTTGACCTTGATTAACTCGACCAGGCTGTTCAGATTGAGGTTGCAGTAAGCGTTTATCCCCAGGCACAGCGTTCAGACGATTCTGGTTTACGTGTGAGGTCCGTTTAGATTACAGCCACAGCATTGCACTTTCTAGCAATGCCTTCCTCATTCTTCAGACTGTTAAATCAAGTAAGACGGAGTTGTACTTACTATTCGTTACACCGCATCAAATATAATCATAATGAGAGTGCTTGTGTGAGGATCATGAAGAGCATTGTGAACAGAGCTGAGACGTGAAATGCAATACTTCCACTTACAAGATGAGATCATGTTCCTTTTACTGTCGTACTGTTAACACATACACCGATCAGGCATAACATTATGAATATTGTGTTGGTCCCACTTTTGCTGCCAAAACAGCCCTCTTGCACTGTGTATTCTGACACCTTTCTATCAGAACCAGCATTAACTGCTTCAGCAATTTGAGCAACAGTCGCTCGTCTGTTGGATCAGATCACACGAGTCAGTATTCACTCCCCACGTGCATCAGTGAGCCTTGACCGCCCATGACCCTGTCGCTGGTTCACCACTGTTCCTTCCTTGGACCACTTTTGATAGATACTGACCGCTGCAGACCGGGAACACCCCACAAGAGCTGCAGTTTTGGAGACGCTCTGATCCAGTCGTCTAGCCATCACAATTTAGCCCTTCGTCAAACTCGCTCAAATCCTTACGCTTGTCCATTTTTCCTGCTTCTAACACATCAACTTTGAGGACAAACTGTTCACTTGCTGCCTAATATATCCCACCCACTAACAGGTGCCATGATGAGGAGATAATCAGTGTTATTCACTTCACCTCGGTCATAATGTTATGCCTGATCGTTGTATAACATATACTATACTCATTTATTCTTATTTCTATTCATTATACTGTGAGTTGTACGCTGTCTATAATCGTGTACGTGACAGATAAAATCTTGAATTTTAAAAAGTCCAACTGATTAACGAATCTCTCTGAACTTTAATGACGTAGGCCCGAGGCTTAGTTTAGTCAGCTGTGCTGCTGCATTTGCCTTGCCTCGGAAGCAGGAAGCTCGTAATTGTGTCATTTTAGACCTTTGAGCTACCAAGTGGTGAAAAAACACAGATGTTCATCTTGTTAGCAACAAGATAGTCAGCTAACTGTGATGAGTGAGCTCCTCAAACCAGTGCTGTAGATTGAACAACTATGTTTATTCAAAGCAAATACTTGTATATTCTTTACATTAGAGTTTATGTAAAAGTGCTGCTTTGTTTACTGTTGATGCTGGGAGCAGCCATGTTGAGTTGATGTCACTTGCTGAACTCAGGGACTGAGGAGATCTTTGTATGATGAGCAAGCGTTTTCTTTGTTTCTTATAAGTTTTGATTTTTAATTAAATGCTGCATTAAAACAAAAATGAAAAAGCTAATCCTAATAAGCTGGTCAGTTTGTCCCAACTCAAAGGTTATTAAAACAAAAAACCCTAAAACTCAGAATCGGAGCTTTCAAGTAAAAAGCTAAAGACCCTTAGTTCCTCAAGAAAGGGAATAATTTTTTTTAATAGTGTAAGTTTTCTTACAGTCAGATAAAACCTGGCAGTTTTGACATAGCCATTCTAATGCAGTATATTATTGCTTTAGTTAATAACTAAAAATTCAGCTCTTTTGTTTTCCACCCTCGTGCTTGAAACCAGGCAGCTGATTAAAAGAGATGAATTACTGTATATAAATGTATTTATAAAGAAAAAGTGCAGAGAACGGTGAACATCAGCAGAAAGTACGATGCATTCATATGACTTTATATCATGAGGAGGTGAGGCTATTATTATAGAATAGATTTTAAAGTTTCAGATTTTTTACTCTCTAGATTCTAATGTTTTAATTTCTCTGCTATTTAACTCCGAGCACTCCTTTCTCTCTCTTCTCTGCTCACGTGTTCCACCTGCTTTAGAACCGGTTTGATCTTGTTAAAGTGTCTCCTGTTATTCCATCAGGTGTGTCGGCTGGGTGGGATCAAGCACCTGGTCGATCTGCTGGACCACAAGGTCGTGGAGGTGCAGCGGAATGCCTGCGGCGCTCTGAGGAATCTGGTGTACGGCAAAGCCACCGACGACAACAAGATCGCTGTGAGAAACGCCGGGGGCGTGCCGGCTCTGCTCCGCCTACTGAGGAAGACTGTGGACGCAGAAGTGCGAGAGATCATCACAGGTGAGAGAGAGTGGGAAAGAAGATTTTAAGTTGGAGTAGAGTAGTGTGTTCTGGATCAGAGCTGAGTTTGGCGTTCGGTTCATTTGAGTGAACGTGTAAACATTTGTGCACCGTCAGCTCACGTCCCCCGTCTGCAGCGAAGCATGCGGTCTGTCTTTCCACTTAACAGTTCAGTGTTCATCCTGCCATCTGCCACACACTCATTATAAATCACACACTGTAACCAAACAAGGGACTCGCTCAACCCTCCCGTCTCTAGATGCCGTTACCACCTCGGTGCTCTCCATTTCTGAAACGGAGCTCGACGGAATCCAAAGTGCAGCATGGGTACTCTGCATCTCTGACACTAACCAACAGCAGCGTATCATTGGATTTCAGGAGTTTTATGGACGTTGCAAGTTGACGTGATCATAGAAAGGCTTTGAACAGAAGAAAAATCAGATTTATACCACAGCATGGCTCAATTCCTTAGTCTGATTGGTCAGAAGATGCACAGCTCAGACATTAGTTCCAGCTTTAACATGATCGCCAGGCCTATGCTAATGCATTATTGTTTCTATAGCAACAGCTCATAAACAGTCCATGTGAGAATAAAAAGCCAAATATGTGTTGCAACAAAGAACATCACTGACGTGTTTTTTACTGAATGGTATGGAATTGTACATAGATATGGAAGGAATCTCAGTGCTTTGTGACAGGCATGCTACACAGGTGTTCAGGACAGATGTGTTTACTTTTTCTGGTGTTTAGGGAAAATGACAAACTTTCTGAGAGAGAAAGAGAGGCAGGGGGCAGTCATTAATTCAGCAAACACTACTGTAATTGTTTGGCAGATCGCTCTGGTGTAAGCAGAATAACACACTCGAGATCACATGGTATTGCTTAGATGGTTGTGTGTTGTACTGTGCATGTAGACTGTGCTTTTGCTTCAATTAATTCAACACAGGAGAGAGAAATACCATGGTCAATACCATATTACATGCTCTGCTTTCCCACTTAATAAGACAGCTTAAGGAGTATCAGTATGTCACTCATAGTCTTGCCTTGGTCATATTGCTCATGTGCACTGGGGTTCACTGACTTCTTGACAAGATCAGATATTCTGCACTTTACTGTATTTTGGGCTTGTAAACGTTGTCTGTTATTGACCATATGGTTGCACCCTGGGGTGTTGTTCAACCACACACACACACACACACACACACATATACAGAGCTGACTGTCTGACCTGCTGCTTCCTTCTGCAAGGTCTAATGATCTATTTCGGCACAGTGGGCTCCAGCGCCCTCACCGGTGTGTCTGAGTCATTAGTGTCTAAATCAGACCTCCCCTGCCGTCCTCGGTGCTAAACCCGGTTCTGTTCGGGTTGCGTAAGGCTATGCGATATGCCAGGGTCTCAGACGCGCCAAAATTGGCTGCGGTACCTGCATCGTCACACGACTTACCCGAGAGTCTGTGCCAGAGGACACGTGGGACGAAAACTTCTTGAAGCACTAGGCAGTGTCCTCTGTGCGAGAGCACAAAATGAAACACACCCACTTGCAGATCTCTAGTGCTTTAAGTACTGTCTCACCCTGCAGTGCAGCAGATGCTGAATTTGTAGAATCGTGACCTGTCGAGTGTGTGTGTGCGTGTTGTGTGTGTGCGTGTTGTGTGTGTGTGTGTTGTGTGTGTGTGTGTGTGTGTGCACGCGTTTCAGGCACAGTCTGTATCACTTGGGAGTGGAGGATTATTAATCACCTGCTTCAGCATACATGGTTGCCTCCCTTGAGTCTGAATCATCTTTGTGTGTGTGTGCACTCTTTTGTAGTATGTGCGTGCTAGGAGATGTAAATATCTTTGTGTATTTAGATTTTCTTTGAGAATTAATTCACTAGGGTTATAGGTAAGCACACACATACACACAATGCTGCTTTTACATTATAACAAAGACAGGAAATTCCGTACTGAAATTAAAGTCAGTGATAGCAGCAGCATTATTATTTCTTTGTCTGCACATCAATATTTGGCTTGATATGTTTCCAAAAGTTATCTTGATAAAGTTATCCTGATTGGTTGCAACCTACCAAGAAAAGAAGTAAACATTCCTTCTTCATTCCCACGTGAGATGTGTCGCATTTTGCATTATTGGAAATAATTTTAACAAAAGATGTAATGCAGGATTTTGTTTATTTACTTGGCATTTTGAGTGTCTGAACAACACCATTGATTGCAGACAGCCCCCTACATGCAGGAACCAAGACAAAGTGACATGTCTGTCTGTCTTTGCTAATTCTCTCACTCTCTGTACCGGATCTCTAACAGAGATCTGTCCCCTGCTCCAGCAGCTCTCATTACTGCTGAAGTGATTAGTTCTGACACCATCGTGTGTCACGTTGTTCGGCTAATTGGTGGATGACGGCGCCATTTCCTGCAATTACACGAGGGCAAGAGCCCCATTGTCACCTTAGGATTTTTTAGCCAATCAGGGCAGAAAACGCATTCAGATGCAGCCAATGGGTGGGTTTCTCTCCCGTGAGTTAATTAGGAACGACGCAGTGTAGTCGGAGAGACCGTCCTCTCATATTCTCGTCTATTTTTTTATTTTTTTTTTTGCAGCAAAGTCACTGTTCACAGACTGAAAGCTCAGCTGATTGTCCAGCCGATTCCACTGCAATTGTCATGGTGACAGACTGCACAGTGTTGAGTCAGTAATTTTATCTTAATTTATTGCCTGTGACGGCTGCATAATGGAGAGCGTGTTATTGACAGCCGGTTGTATAAGACACACGCTGAGGAAAGCATTTCAGAGTAAACATGCTGGTGACAGCTGCTGGAGTGTGACATGTAGCCTGGCCTTGACAGACATGACCAGTGACTGTCAATCTGTACGTGTGTGTGTGTGTGTGTGTTCCCATGAGCTTCACCATGTTGTCAGTCAGGAGAAATAGGTCTTCATGCTCCACTCTATTTAGCAACAGCAAGCAAGTGATGAGGCTCAGACATGCATTCACACAGCCACAAGACAAACAATAATGTTACGTGTGTGTGTGTTTGTGTGTGTGTGTGTGTTTGTGCGTGTGTGTGTGTGTGTGTGTGTGTGTGTGTGTGTTAGAGCTACATCTCTCTCCATTATAATACACACCCACTTGATTAGTCGCCTAAATTGTGCAGTTTGTGACAGAAGAAAAAGTTTTTGGTTTTGGCAGTGATGTTCAGCATCCTTCACTGCAACTAACAGGCACAGAGGCCACACCCCCTTCTCTCTCTCTCTCTCTCTTTCTCTCTCTCTCTCGACTACACTCTTAACTCTACCATCTTGCTTGCTTTTATTCATGCTGCATTTTTTCCTAAGCTTTCAGTCCCCTGAGGCATAGGGAATGTTGGCCCTCTTCATGAACTCATAGTCCAAGCCATGAGAATGTGTTAGTTGTGTTAACGCCCATAGCGTGTCATCATTCCTGTCCTTTTTTATGCCTCTTCCTCCTTTCCCCAGATCCAGCCTTAGCTCATGTGTCTTTAGAGTTCGAGACGACAGACAGACGTTCTCCACGCCACTGCACAGTCATCTTTCCCTCCAAAACACTCCATCGCCTTTCCTTCTCTCTCTCTCTCTCTCTCTCTCTCTCTCTCTCTCTCTCTCTCCCTCTTTGCATCGTAATCTCTCACTATATTTCACGTTCCTTCAGTTTATTCATTTGCGGTGCACGACAAACAAAAATTAGAAAAGCCCGCGGTAAAGTTAGATGAATCATGTCAGCATTAGGGTGATGAAATTGAAGAAAGTAAACGAGTATCATCGTGAAGAAGTGGAAATATGAAGATTTGATCTGACTCGCCGTTTCACTGCAGCGAAATGTGGACGTCTGCCGTCCTGTCGACTCAGTGATGCTGTACGATGTTTCATAAAGGAACGGATTGTACAGTAACCTAGATTATAAATAAATAAATAAATAAATCGCGTTTCTACACACACACGCACACACATCCACGGTGCAGGCTTTTTGTCTGTCAGAGCCCATTAATTGAAAGTACTTTACGAGACACAAACCAGAGCACTGCCTCTGAACAGGATTTAAGAGCTCACCAGGGAGCCATCGGAAGAAATTCCTTGCCCCCACACACACACACACACACACACACATACACACACACACACCATCGCTGAATTTATAGTGCATCCCCTAAATAAACTACACAAAAGAGCTTGTCTTGTCTACCAATTTGTAATTCCATGTCCTGTTGATTTTTTGGCTATTTTCTGTATTTATTTTATTTTATTTTATTTATTTATTTTAAAATTTAACTTCGCCTTAGGGTTTATCAAGGCAAGGCACAGACATTTTTTTCCCCTTATGTCTACATATTTATGCATGTAAACATGTTCATGCTGTGAGTGTATCATTGCCGTCGATTCCCTTTAGCAATTTCATTGAAATCCCAAACATTGTTGTTGAAGCGTCACGACTCGACATAGCTCATTACAGGGCCAGTGAAATGCTCTGAGGCTCAATCACAGAAAGAGTGATGCGTCTGTGTGTGTACGTGCCTTGGTGCATGTAATGTCTCTGCTTTTTCTTCTTTTTTTTGGCACAAAATTGAAGAATATATGAAAATCAAATGTGCCATATTCTGAGCACTTGTTGCCCTGCATGTAATACACGTGTCAATCAAATGTGCACCAGTCTCTGAGAGGTGAAGATTACATTTAAGCAAACGTACACACACTTAGTGTGGTGCGAGTGAACGAGTGAGAAAGAGACAGAGATCAGTGACAACAGATAATCTCCATAACACTGAGCTGATGGAGAGAGCTCTGGCTAAATCCAAATCAGGTCAAGGCAACACACACGCTTGATCCGCCTCATTTCCGGCTGCAATGAACAGGCACTCATGAGGAGTGGGGTGATGGAGAGGGACACGATTGGGTGCCTCTATTTTTTTTATTTATTTTTTCTAGTGCCTCGAACACATTCTCCTAGTCAGCCTTGAGCTGACACCTCTGATTTAATCACTTGCTCAAGATTGGTTTTGTGTGCACGTGTGCCTCAGCATGCCTCATTGTTCTGTAAAAAGCTTTATAAACTCAGACAGGGAGCCTTAACCCTGTGTGACCTTTACGTGTGCTTTATATATGCTCATGTTTCTCACTTGGACATCTCTCTCTCTCTCTCTCTCTCTCTCTCTCTCTCTCTCTCTCTCTGTCTTCGCAGGGGTCTTGTGGAACCTGTCCTCCTGTGATGCAGTTAAGATGACAATCGTCCGCGATGCCTTAACAACTCTGACCAACACTGTGATCATTCCCCACTCGGGCTGGAGCAGCTCGTCCTACGACGACGACCACAAGCTCAAATTCCACTCGTCACTCGTGCTGCGCAACACCACCGGCTGCCTGAGGTAAAAACGGCACTGCAGCTCCCCCTGATGGAGGAGGAGGGTTTTATACACATATACACACACACACACTGCAGAATCACATTTATCTCAGGCTGCTCTCAACGCAATCGGATATGATGTTGATATGAAGTTACACCGTAGTTAGACCGTGCAGAGCTCTTACTTTGACATTTATCGTTGAAATTCTCATACAAGTCATGAATAATTGTGGCTTTGTGATCTGATTAGTCTGCAGTTAGCTACAGATGTATTCTCTGCAGCGCAGATGCCATGGAAGGGTGTCATCTAACCATATGTAACAGGCTTGAAGTGGAAGAAATACAGCAGCACGTTGAATATTCCGCTTTATTTCAAATGTAGATGGTCAGTGAAGACTTGGAGGCTGATGTAGGGAATTTAATCTCATGACTTATGAGTTTAGCAGCAACCCAGATGTCTTAATCTCTCACTTGAATCATCATTTGCTTCAGAAACAGTATTCTTCCGTATTCTTATTAGCTCTAGTGCAGAACTAAAGAAGCAGGGCACCGGACATTGCTTGACTTGACTGCATTTGTATTAAAGGGCTAATTGAGGATATTAAAGTTGTACAGTGAATAACAGACTGGCTTAAAAAATTTGTTACACACTTTTTTTCCTTCTCCGGGACGTTCCATACAGACTGCGGTTAGAAAACTGATCAAGATTAAAGAAGTGGTGTCTATTCTTCCACTCATTATATTGCTCACTCTCTGACACACACACACACACATACAGTCTTTTGCACACCTTGTGTGTGTGAGCTTTCATTACATCTCCGATATGAAATTGTGGTGAGGTGATGACCCCTGGGGTGCTTGTTGCCATAGGAACCTGAGCTCAGCGGGAGAGGAGGCCAGGAAGCAGATGCGTTGCTGTGAAGGGCTCGTCGACTCGCTGCTCTACGTCATTAAAGCCTGCGTCAGCACCGCTGACTTCGACAGCAAGGTATACCTACCACTAACGTACACACACACACACCTGTCGATATTATACAAACATGGAGAACATTATGGCAGGAAAAGTTGTTTTGAGGTTGTTGCTTTGCTCTGTTTATATGTAAAAGGTAAGTATTTGTATTAAAAAAGTTTTGTTAAATATAGTTCTTACTGTGGGTTATATCGAAAGTGCAGTGGAATAAATAGCGTTAATCCCACATGCCATTTATTTTTGTCATTGAAAACCCTTTTTCAGCATTGACCCATATACATCCTCTATATAGAACACATCCTACCGCAAAGGCACACACACACACTGCAGAGAGGTAAAACTTTCTAAGGATAAAAAATGTAAGCTTCACCAGTTAAGTGTGCTATAGTTAAAGCATTTAAGGCTTTAAGGCAGAGTCTAATTCCCACGTCGCCGTGTCTTCCTGCCTGCTGCTAGTGTCCTGCATTAGGTCTGCTCTCGAACCTCATCCCCCCAGCACGCTCAGACATGCTGCATTAAGTCATTTGTTTAGGTCTTGCTGTGCCAAGCTGCTTCTCTAAAATATAAGGAAGGTTTTGGGGTTTTTTTTTTTGGTGAAACAGAAGTCAGTCTGTTTCTTATAGTGAAGGCAGAAGCCATTTATCTCACTTCTGTCCCGTCCCCCCCATTTGTCCTCGGCCCAGTGCTAAAGGTTACAGCTTATGGGTGAAGATGGCAGTGTTGTTTAATGCTGAATGGTCATGCACATGGAATAAAAAGTAGAATAAATCATCTAGATCCTATAGGTTTGCAGTTAAAAGGCATAAGTTTTTGTACCATAAAACCTGATCATTTCTAATTATACAGAATATTAAGGCGGGGTTTTATTACACAGATCCTTACAGTGTTTTTTGGTGTTTCATTACGTTTTTGTTAAGGCTAATTGGTTTAATTTTGTCACCGTGCAGATTTTATTCTCTTGTCATTATAGAATTTATGACCTGGTCATCAATTAAACGTTTCTCATGTTTCCAGTCCAAAGCCAGTCCAAATTCCAGTCCATGTTGCTCAAAAAGCATCTCAAGAGCATCGCCTTACCATCTCCTCCTTCTCTCTCCTTTCTTCTTTTGTCTGTCAGATTGTGGAGAACTGTATTTGCACTCTGAGGAATCTCTCGTACCGGTTGGAGCTGGAGATGCCGCCTTCACGGCTGGTAGACAATCAGGAGACGGATGGGTTGCTGGGGTCAGAGTCTCCCAGTAAAGAGGTAGACTACAGCTGCTGGGGGAGGAAGAGGAAGAAAAAGAGGAAGAGTGTACAGGAGGAGCAGGTGAGCCACAAGAGACTCATACACCCTTGCTGTACATATCTAATTAAGCAATACTGAATGAGCAAGAGCAGAGTTATACTGAATATTTGCTGACAGTCCCTGTCCCAGGCATAATGGTATTTAGTAATATTGCTTTTATACACCGGTTCTATAAACAAGAATTTAATATTAATCAACATTTCAGACACAACTGTTTATTTTTGCTCGGATAATAGATCATGTAGAAGCCACCTTCATTTTATAGCATGTCTGCTAGTTCATACATTCCTGTTAAAGGTGCTTCTGGTCAAATTGGTGTCCCTTCTTTCTTTTTGACTTTACCTGTAGTAACTGTTTCGAATTAGGAAATGGACTTTTACGTGGCGAACACGAACAAGTGGAATGATACATAGTCACACATTCAATTCAGTTCAATTTTATTTGTAAAGCGCTTTTATAGTGCTATACATTTACATTTCTGGTATTTGGAAGACGTTCTTATCCAGAGCAACGTACATTTTGTTTTTATCTTATCTTTTATACAACTGAGAGTTACGGGCCTTGCTCAAGGTCCCAGTAGTGGCAGCTTGGTGGACATGGGATTCAAACTCACAACCTTCTAATCATTAGTCTAATGCCATAACCACTAAGCTACCACATCCCCAGAACATAAGAAACACAGTACAAAAGTCCTAGATGTTAGACAAAATCATCCCTAGTGAGCAAGCCTTATATTTAATATAAGCTCCCTTGGAACGCTGCTCACTCAGTCAGATTAGTGGACCAGAACTAACTGTTGCATAATGAGCTTTTTTCTTCGACTTTTCAAGTTTTCTTTAATATATTCAAGCGCTCTTGTTAAAGTTCAACAGTAATCGGTGTCCGTAACAATCAACTTGTTCAAGCGGAAAGAAAAACTTTCTTTATTTGGGAGACCGATTGGCTTAGATTCAGCCCGTCGACATCGAAGGAATAACTGCTTCAGCAAATCGCAACACAGGCAGAATTCTGCAGTCTCTGCCATTATACTACAGCAGTTTGTGCCGTAGATAGTGTCCTATATACAGTAGTTTCTGCAGCACCTGCTAATAGGGAGCAGTACTCTCTGCCCTGCCAATGACTTTCACTACCATGTGTACTAAGTGAAGGAATTACCTTTGAATGCCCTTTTCTTGCTGTGTGGATCTGAGTTACAGTATGATAGAGCAGACAGCGAAATGAAGAAATAAAACATGCCCACGCATGTGTGCTAATTTCCTAGAACGACTATATTATTTCCTGCATTCAGTTTAACGTCTGCTATAACATTTTATCTCTATTCTTCCAGTTGTTTGTAATAAGCGTTAAGAATTTGCTGATAATAGAGTTTTATGTGTGTCTTATTCAGTGGGATGGTGTGGGACCGATCCCCGGTTTCTCCAAGTCTCCTAAAGGTGCCGAGATGCTGTGGCACCCTGCAGTAGTGAAGCCATACCTCACGCTACTGGCCGAGAGCTCCAACCCCGCAACACTAGAGGGCGCTGCCGGCTCACTGCAGAACCTTTCAGCTGGCAACTGGAAGGTAGGTTGTTTGTGTTGCCAAATAAAAACGATAAGCTATAATTTATCTAACTCCAGCATCCATATTGAAACTTTAACGTATGCAAGTTAATCCTTCTCTGTCCTCTCACGTGCTTGTGCAGTTCTCAGCATATATCCGTGCAGCAGTGCGAAAGGAGAAAGGTTTGCCCATACTTGTGGAGCTGCTGAGGATGGATAATGACCGTGTGGTATGTTCTGTAGCCACAGCCCTCAGAAACATGGCACTGGACGTCAGGAATAAGGAGCTGATCGGTCAGAGAGCACTTTGGCACTTCTTTAATAATGTTGAGTACCGAGTAGAGCTGCTATGCATTTTAATTACCACTGAATACATGTGTGTGTGTGTAAAACAGGGAAGTATGCCATGCGGGATTTGGTGAACCGGCTGCCTGGAGGAGGCACCACTCAGCTGTCGGATGAGACAGTAGCGGCTATTTGCTGCACGCTTCACGAGGTGTCCAGTAAAAACATGGAGAACGCCAAAGCGCTCGCTGACACGGGAGGCATTGAGAAACTCGTCAACATCACCAAGGGACGTGGAGAGAGGTCTGCTCAACTCTCTCTCTCTCACACACACACACAAGTGCACACACAATTAATACACAAAGGTTTTGATGCTTAAATGAATCCTGCCTGCTGCTAATTAGACAGATTGAAACGAGGGCAGTGACTGAATGTTAACATCATGGAGCTAATGAACCCTGCTAACAGCTGTAGATGATGATTGATTGGTCCCGTGTTTGGCTGTGCTGTAGGTACTCGATGAAGGTGGTGAAGGCTGCAGCACAGGTGCTCAACACACTGTGGCAGTACCGAGACCTGCGCACTATCTACAAGAAGGTGAGACGGAGATTAACCGTGAGCTAAAAAAATGGTTTCTGTGTGCACTTTCAAATCCAACAAATGATATAAGTGTATGGAATTTTGGAGAAATAGGAAGTGTAGATCCAGTACACGTATGTACATGTGTGTGTGTGTGTGTACATCTGATATGTGTTTGCTGTCTTGTAGGATGGCTGGAATCAGAATCATTTCTTGACTCCCGTGTCCACGCTGGAGAGAGAGCGCTTCAAATCTCAGCCCACGTTACCATCAAACTCCCTGCAGATGTCTCCAGTCAATAAAACAGGTACGTGTGTGTGTGTGAGACTCAAAGGAATACAGTGCAGTGATGAGGAAATCAGAAGCAAACATATGCACTTTAAAATGGTCTATAAAAGACTCTTTATAAACAAGCTTTTAATGTTTGTGCTTTGCAACATGGGGAGAAAAATCCACAAAACACCCTCGCTTTATCAGCAGCAGTGACAGTGACTGCATGTGTTTAATCACTAACAAACAGAACGTGTTTTCCTTTTCCCCTGCAGCGGGTAGCACCACCTCGTCTCCAGCCGTGTTGGGGATTAAAGAGCAGCGCTCTGATTACCAGAGGACACAGCCACCTATGCAATTTTATAACTACCAAGGAGACAGCAGTGTGCATAAAACCCCATACACAGGTATATAATAAGCAGCTCAGAACATCAAGCACCAGCCGATTAATTCTGTCAAGATATAAAGTTGTCTCAGCTCGAAGATTAGATTTGCCCCTGAAAGGAGTTTCAAGCATTTAAGTGATTTAATCAGGCATAACATCAGATATGAGCTACAACAATAGCTTCTGACATCAGTCTTGTTTCTGCCTCTAATAAGCCTTGGTTTATTTTAGTACATGGCAAGCTGCAGATTAAACCACCGAGATCAGGCTTCACACACGCTTCCCGGATTTAGCTCGATAAGTGCCGATTTAGCCTTAAAGCAAGTTTACTTCTTATTGATCTCATTGTTCAAGATTCAAAACCTACGATGCCTGAGATTAACATTCACCTCATCCAATCCAAACTTTTTCACATGAATATGAATGTTGATAATGTTATAAGATGAAGAAGAAATTTGTGTAGCACCTTTCATATATAAAATAGTTCCAGTCCACTAATCTGATTGGCCGAACGTGGTTCCAAGAGTGCTTATGTTTAGTATAACTACACTTTCAACGTTTCACTGTGTGCATGACTCTCGTCTGGGTTCACCACATAGGATTCCACTTCCTACTTTAACACTGTTACTACAGTAGAGTTAGTGCCATCATCAGCAGACAACATTTTCATGAATATAACCTTTGACTTGAATATGAAAGCTTGTCCGGTGACGATGAACAGGAAGAAGGAAAGCAAGGTTTACCAGAAACACCTCAATGTGAATGGACAAATCAGCATGAGTAGGCTAGAGAGTTAGAAGACGTGCTGTAAAGTAGGTGTGGCTTCTGCAGGATATTGTGGCGGAAATGTCATTTATTCACTTCTTGTATGTAAGTAATATCACACGCATAATATCCGCACTCTCACTCACGCAATATAAGAGATAATAAGAATCCACTGGGGACATAATATAATAATAATAATAATCCTTAAGTAATAATCTGAGGAAAATATAAATCATATAAAATAGTGTTAAAAATAAACACAAGACTGAGAGTCAATAAAAACTAAAGAAAGTGTAAAATTAGTTTGTAAATGAGATTAGATGAAAAATATAAGAATTTAAAATATGGAGAAAGGTCTTTAGCTTCTTTTTAAAGTCTCAGTTGGTAAATTATTCCAATTTTAGGTACATAAAACAGAGAAAGCTCCTTTGTCATGCCTTTTCTTGTTGACTCTGTGCAGGTTAAGCAAACTTAAGATTAAGCCGAAGCTTATTGAGCATAGAGACAGACCGTCTGTACCGTATGATTAGTCCAGTCTATGCTTTAAAAACAACCAGCTGTACTTTAAAATCTGTCCTTAAAGAGACTGGGAACCAGTGTTGAGTCTCTGGCAACATGGAAAAAGACCTTAATGAAGTGCTCCAGAGGGGATGCATTTGATGTGCATGAAAATGCCAGGCTCAAACAGTTATACAGCTTGTAATCAGATGAATTCTAGCTGGTTAACGATACGGGAGGTGAACAGATCTATAGCTATCTATCATCTATAGCTCACACCTTCTGATTGAGGTAAATAATTACACATTTGTGTGTCTTCCATGAAAACACAAGTATGAGAATTGTAGAACTGAAATCTGTGACTCTCTGTCTGTTTCAGGGTCAGTGAAATCATCTCCGTATTATCTCAGCTCTTACTCCTCACCCAGCAGAGAAGAAGCCAGGAGAGGCCAGGTGAGTCCAACACACACCTCGAACATGCTGTGTTTATTGCACATTAAGAGTGCCTCTGTGGCTGACATGAAATGAAAGATCGACATTATTAGGAAGTCTTAGATGAGATGAGCACCTAAACTCCACCAGGGGGCAGTGATCTACTGTGGACTGGTGCTGAGGTAATTGAGGAAGAAACACAAGTATATCATTCTGATCCAGTGCATTTATGTGTTATGGGTCAGTGTTTATGTTTTGATAGCGTACAGGCTGGATTCCTTCAAGCTAATTTATTTGCTCCAAGTACTGCGTAAAATGAGAGAGACAAGATTTTCACTGTGATCTCAGACATTTGAACCCTGCTGTATGTTAAAATTTAACAGGGCTGACGTTTGCAGCACAATCTCACAAATCTCCGGTAAAGCTGCCCACAGTCTCCTGGTTGGAAACGTGGGAAGGTGTTATGGGAGGATAATTGTAGTATAGAGAACAAGTTCCTACAATTCACCAGTCAGTTTATGTTTAAAACAGCTACCTGAAAGCACATCATGTGTCATGAGCTGCAAAAAAACAAAACTGTCACTTGTCACTGTGACAACATACATGACATGGAAATTTTTAGAGTCACCTTCTAATCATACTTCAGCAGTCTGATTATTAAGATGTTGGCTGTCAAAATGTTCTGTGCTGCGCTGTGGGGGAATGAAATTTATACATGCAGCTCTCTCTCCTTACACGTCTGGGAGAGACCAGGCTTTAAATGCTAAAAGCTTTTGCTTACAAGCTTGAGATCCTTGCAAAAGAGAAGGATATTTCAGTTCAGGAAAGCCTGATGCTTTCAGAATGAGATATAGAAGAAAACATCACAATTGAGCATGTGAAGGGATTTCCCAGGCCAGAACATTTACATCCTCTATGATCAGAAACTTCCAGGACTGAGATCATTTCAGGGCTCTGTGTAGAATTTTGGGAGAAATGTGAGACCTTTAGAATTTAAACGCAGGGAAGGAGAGTTACAAACACACCGACCAGCCGTAACATTAAAACCACTGACAGGTGATGTGAGCAACACTGATTATCTTGTTCCAGTGTTAAAGGAGTGGGATATATTAGGCAGCAAGTGAACAGTCAGTTCTCATAGTTAGTGTTTTGAAAGCAGGAAAAAGTAGGCGTCCATAAGGATCTGAGAGGCTTCGTCGGATCAGCTCCAAAATATCAGGTCTTGTGAGCTGTTCCTGGTATGCCATGATTAATACCTACCAGATATGGTCCAAAAAAAGGACAATGGTGACCCAGCATCAGTGTCATGGCTGTCCAAGGCTTGTTGATGCACACAGGAAGTGAAAGCTCATCTGCTGTACAACAAAGTCCCCATCTCACAACTTACAGGACTTGGGATCTGCTGCTAACGTCCTGGTGCCAGATATCACGGAGTCCATGCCTCCACGGGTCAGAGCTGCTTGGGGGTCACAAGGCAGATGATTTTAATCAGGAGGTTTTAATGTAATGGCTGATTGGTTGATTAAACAAGTTGATGTATATGAATTGAACCCAGATGTATATATTAAAGCATGTATTACATGTTTTTATGTTGCAGCAGCACATATATTACGCAGATGAGACTGGCCGAAGGGGCTACGAGCCGTATCGGACATACGTGCAGTCGCCGCAGGGATACGATGACCCGTACCTGGAGGAGACGGTGCAGTACTCGACTACAGACTACCCCACACAGCCTCACACACTCAAAGCCACCACCAACTACGTGGACTTTTACTCCAGCACACGCAGAGCCTCGTACCGCACTGATCAGTACCCGGGCTCGCCAGACTCCTGGGTATAGAGACAAAAAATATGAACCGACAGCACCCTCAGTACTGTGTCTGATATGAACAGCGATGGATTCTGAACGTGGCTGATGGGAAAGAGGAAAAGAGCCAAAGAAGGAAAAGAAGCAAAGTGTGTGTTTTATCCATGGAAGCAGAAAGAAAGTAGAATTAAGAATGTGTCTGTGTGTGTGTGTGTGTGTGTGTGTGTGTGTGTGTGTGTGTGTGTGTGCGTGCGTGCGTGCGTGCGTGCGCTGTAGACCAGAGTTCTGCTCTGATTTTATTTTCTTATGGTAGTGCAGGTGACGGTGGCTTGAGGAAGCAGTTTGCGAGGTGCAGAAAGGTTTGCGTCAGAGAATCAGACAGGGAAATGTGTATGAATTTAGACTGAAATCAATCATGAAATCATGAAACTTGTAAAAAAAAAAAGAAATAATGATGATAATATTAATAACAATAAATAATGACCTTAAGACATTAGCTTAAACAGAGGGAACAAAACCATGTACGTAATTCTCGTCAGGATTGTGAATGCCTCTGCGTCTTGTACATTTCCTTCAGAACACTGTAAATACAGAAAATACAGTGCCACATTAAAGAGATGTAGAAATCTATAAATATACAGAGCTAAATGCAGAAAGGCTGCAGGCCTGGCACCATGATATTACAGTCTATCTGAAGTAATAAAAATTCATCTTTGTTTTTTAGAAATCTCTCGGTTCTTTCTTTGTGTGTGTGTGTGTGTTTTCTCATTAAAGGTGCAGTTTGGACATCCCAGAAAAGATTCTGGCCCTGAATTTTGAGCTGAGCTGCTCAGATCTTCCCCTTTTTCAGAAAGATGCTGTTTCACAGATATGATGTAAGTTTAGATGAGGTGAAAGAGATGGGGCTGACAACTTAAGAATTTCCGCCTTAAGAATTTAAGCCTACCTATTGCTCTGTTTCTCCTGCTGCATAAAAAGATTCATTTATATTTATAAATTTATATTTAGGAGAACTGCTGCAGACATCTAAAGGAGCCCATACATTTCTTTCTGAGGTCGAAAGGTTGTTAAGTGTGACTTCCTAAAAACTCCTGGAGGGAGACAGTAAACCTGAGCACAGCCTAAATGAATTGCAATTTTATGCAGACTTTCTTTCGTAACAGCAGAAAGATATTTATCACTGTGAGCAGGAGTAATGTAAAAGCTTTTAAAAGCTTCAGTGAGACGCATTTACTCGCTGGACGAATATGTAACGGAGTAAAATGAATATGTAAAGAGATGATGTTGATCCTCAGACGTCTTTAAAATGCAAAGTTTGCTGCACATTTCTGCTGTAAGAGAGAGAGATGAGCTTATTTACATTTTTATTCTCTTTACAGATATGAATCCGTCGCTGACCAAAAGAGCAGCTAAAAGCATTTAGTGAATTTAATAGATCCAAATGTTTTCCGCTCAGCGATTTAGAGTTGAAGTAAACTGAGAAAAATGGGTAGATGGTGGGAATAACAGAGCTGCACACTTCCATCAGAGGAGTGGAATTGAATGAAATGAACATTATACACCATATGATGTTTTATACAGTAAATAGCAGTTCACATATTCGCTCTTGGTTATTTATATGGCTGGAACAGACTAAAGAAAAAGGAGGTAAAAGAAAGTGTTACACAGCCTGTATTCTGTAGGGCAGTGTTACACACTTGACTTGCAAATAGGTTTCATTCAGTCTGCAAATTTCTGTGTACATTACAAACACACTTATGTTATTTGATGAGGTTTCTGTCCTATCTTTTCTATTAATGCTTTCTGTATCTTCTAATGCAGCAAAATTTCTGTTAACATAGAAAATACAGACTCGGGTGGTCATGAATTTAACAAGAAACGTAAGGAAATAGTGGCAGCAAAGCTTCAAGCTGAGTTTGATCCTGAGCTGCAGAGTTTTGCATGTTCTCCCTGTAGCTGTGCAGGTTTCTTTTTCTTTTGGTTTTCTTTTTCCTCCTAGGTGGATTGGCTCCTGTGTGTGTATGTGTGCACAGGGTGCCCCTGCGGCTGGAGTCCCGTCTTGGATGTATTCCCTCCTCTGACCTGGTGTTTCTAGGATAAGCTCCGGATGCACCACTATCCTGACAAGAATAAAGTACTTCTGAAAAGGAATGAATAAAGAGAAGGATTTGTAAAGGGATGGGATGGTAAAAGTGCATCGTTAGAAGTCATTTAACGTAATAGGTGTGTGCTGAGTGGCATTTTGAGCAAGACCCACACTTCCACACCACCTAGATTTTAATTAAATAAAATAATATTTATTTATTTAGTGAAATAATTTCACTGTGCTGTAATGTATACACCGTTATCAGGCATAACATTATGAGCAGTGAGAGGTGAAGTGATGATCTCCTCATCATGGTACCTGTTAGTGGGTGGGATATATTAGGCAGCAAGTCAACATTTTGTCCTCAAAGTTGATGTGTTAGAAGCAGGAAAAATGGACAAGTGTAAGGATTTGAGTGAGTTTGACGAAGGGCCAAATTGTGATGGCTAGACCACTGGATCAGAGCATCTCCAAAACTGCAGCTTTTGTGGGGTGTTCCCGGTCTGCAGTGGTCAGTATCTATCAAAAGTGGTCCAAGGAAGGAACAGTGCTGAACCGGCGACAGGGTCATGGGTGGCCAAGGCTCATTGATGCACGTGGGGAGTGAATACTGGCCCGAGGGATCCAATCCAACAGGTGAGCTACAGATTGCTGAAGAAGTTAATGCTGGTTCTCACAGAAAGGTGTCAGAATACACAGTGCATGATGGGTCAAAGGCGGACGAACACAATATTATGGCAGGTGGTCATAATGTTATGCCTGGTCGGTGTATATTACAAATGCTGTATTTTTCTTCTGCTGCTTCACTGATGCACAGAAATGCCGTCTGGCCATCCTTCTTCATCAATAGACAAAGTACACCAGGGATGACGAATTATGAACATGAACAGATAAACTTCATACAGTAACAGGCAACTGAGAGTGATGTTTCGTTCGTCAAGGAATCGACTCTTTGTGTCGGCTCCGAGCCGACTCGCTTTTAAGAGATGATGTTACGCCTTGCAGTTAGTAATTTAAAAAAAAAAAGAAATACTTCATTTGAAACGTATTATTTTAGGGAATTCCTCCAGCCATATTTTGTGAAATAAGAACTAAATATATGCACCTTGTTCGGTTTAGAAATAAAAGTCAATGAGTGCCGATAAGGAATCGGCTCCTGTTGATGAGGATGAGTCATATGATTCGATTCGCTTATAAAGAGCTGAAATTGTACACGTGACAGACTGTATAGACTGTATTTTACCACAGAAATGCGTGCCACGGTCATTACTATACGTCGACATTACTTCCACGTTTTTGCGTTTGGTTATTGCGTGCTTCCGGTCGACGCGGATTGGTTCGTCTACGCCCCGCCCCTCTTCGCGGTTGCCTCCAAGCCTCTGGTTGCTTACGAGGAAAGAGGAAGTGGAGAGCTGAGCCCCGGGTGGACTCAGCGGCAAGGCGAAATTTTATCACAATAAGGTAAGGACATTTATAAATAATAAGTTCAGTCTTAAAGCTGGTGACGTGGGAGTCATGGAGCCATATTTTCGTCTTATTTAGTGTTTTTCTGTTTCTCTGCTAGACAGAAGGGTTTCTAAGTGACACTGGGTGAATCTCAAATGCCTCCTTGTTTCCTACAGTAGTGCACTCCGTAGGGTCTGAGCAAATGTACTTTTACACCCTACCTAGTGTTTAATGTATTATATATAGATGGTTCCGGTATCTACTGGCCACCTGAACGGAGGGTTCATGTCGAAACAAGCTCCACACTCACTTATAGAACATAAACGCAGTGAAATATATTTAAGACTTAAATTTCTGATAATATAGCAGGTTATTTAGTTGCGTCTGATTTTTAAATAGTTAACAAGGTCATGCTTTATTTCCTGGTCTACTCTTTAAGTCTCTAATCCATATATATACACAATGTCTCCAATCTTCATACACTGCCATTAGTCATATATAGTCACACACACAAATATATATATATATATAGGTATAACATTATGATCACTAAGAGGTGAAGTGAATAACACTGATGATCTCCTCATCATGGCACCTGTTAGTGGGTGGGATATATTTGGCAGCAAGTCAACATTTTGTCCTCAAAGTTGATGTGTTAGAAGCAGGAAAAATGGACAAGCGTAAGGATTTGAGTGAGTTTGATGAAGGGCCAGATTGTGATGGCTAGACCACTGCAGTGGTCAGTATCTATCAAAAGTGAACCGGTGGCAGGGTCATGGGAGGTCAGAGCTCATTGATGCACGTGGTGAACGAAGACTGACCCGTGTGATCCGATCCAACAGACGAGCTACTGTGTACATACACAGTGCATGATGGGTCAGGTCTGTTTTATGTACACAATATTATGTAGGTGGTCATAATGTTATGCCTGGTTGGTGTAATCTCTATCTATCTATCTATCTATCTATCTATCTATCTATCGTTGATGGTCTAGTCTCAGTCTCAGGTTTTTCTAGTTCAGCAACAGGATTATTTGAATGAAGATCTGAGATCAGTTTCCAGGTGGCTTTAGTTTCAGAGGAGTGTCTCTGGTCTCTGTCGCAATGTGCCTGGTTTCTCCAGTCAGAGCAAACGCACTGAATCCGGGAACACTACCCTCCGCTTCTTGTGCACACACACACACCCACACACTCATGCATGAACGCTGTCGTTCATTGAAAATCAGAGTGACTTTCTGACATTCTTACCCTTGTGTCCTAAAGTTCACTTGCTGGACAATCCAGAAGTCCTTGACATTCACTTAACATCCGTGACTACGTGCTCTGTATGCCTCTGCCTAGAGTGTTGAGCTCAGGATGAATATTAAACAGAAACGCCGTGATACACCTTAAAGAAATGCTTTAGATTTAAAACATAATAAGTATCACAGGATAAGAAACATTAAGCTAAATATTCATTCGTCTTCAGTAATTCCTCAGGAATGTTGGGCATAAAGTGGGAATACACCCTGGACGGTTCATCCCAGGACACGCACACTTGGGGCAAATGATTATCACCAGTCCACCCACCTGCATGTGAGCACAGGATTAAACAGAGAAACAGCAGCAACGTTACCGGCACGCCACGGAGGTTTAATCGGCTCAGGAAAACACTCATATTTCTAGCTGGGTTTTTAAAATAGCTTCTGTTTGGGTGTATCTCACACCTTCTGGACGTTGGTTTCTGTTATAAGTGGCATAGTAGATAAAAGCTGCTTTACCAGGCTTGCTTTAGAATCTTCGAGAAGAAAAACGAGTTTTATCAGCCACACTGCGAGGATCCTGTTACAGCTATTAGAAACAGCTTGAATGTGGGCCACTTGGTAAGTTATTTCTTACAGGATTATTAATAGCATTGTGTGTGTGTGTGTGTGTGTGTGAATGGTAATTATGAATTATTTATAAAAAAAATTATTCGCCCTGGTTTTAGACGCCTCTACTGGGTTCGCAGATTAAAATGTTTGACCCAAGGCAGATCATTTCGATTTATTTTTAGGAATAATAAAGGGAAAAAATCTACTTATTGAACATACTTAAAAAATGTCAGAGGTTTAAATAAATAAATAAAGGATTATGAGTATCAGGCTGAGATGGACAGGCTTCCTCTCTGGAGTGTATTCTCATCTCCTTCCCAGTGCTCCGGGGATCGGCTCCGGATTTACAGAGACCCTGATTAAGATAAAATGCTTAATGGAAGAGGAATAATGCATTTTCTGTGCAGCACATTGCTTTACGCTGTGGCTTAAGCAGTGCTGCATGCACACACACACACACACACACACACACACACATGCATGCACACACACACACTTAACAACCACATAACACACACTTCATAAGAATAGACCGGGTGTGATTGTTCATGCTGTGTTCTGTAGATGTGTCATATAGTTGATTGTCTAATTAGTTCCTGTGACATTCATGTAGAGAGAGAGAGAGACACAGAGAGAGAGAGAGAGAGAGAGAGACTTTTTTTTTTTTACAGTCCTTTATTTAAAGAAGTCACATTATACATAGATCATGGTGACTCAGTAAATAAATAAATTAATAAATAAATACATATTAAAACCATTTCAATAAATGGGGTTGAGTATAGCAGTGGATACTTTAAAAACAGTGAGGATTAGTTTAGCTCTGGTGCAAAGCACAACAGCGTACAGAGCTTTCTCACAACATCACACTGCCTCAAACATTAACAAATCATTCATACTCTTATTAAACTTAAAATCAAATAAAATTCTTGATTTAACCAATCTGGAGAAAATTCTTTTAGCATCACAGAGAGAGGGAGAGAGAGGGAGAGAGAGAGGGAGAGAGAGGGAGAGAGAGGGAGAGAGACAGAGAGAGAGGTTCATACTTTAACCCGGTTAGGTTTGTTCACTAGTAAACTGGTTGTGAGGAAGTACAGGGTGTCAGGGGTTGGCATTTTATGGTGGACTGATTTCTATGAACATAAAACTGAAAGCAGTAAAAGATAAGCTGTTAACATTGCTGATTTGCTGATGGCACGGCCCCGGCACTGGTCGACCAGGATCTGGTCAGTCATGTGTGCCAGCGCTCATGTATAAACTGACATAAAGGCCAAGAGATGGAGGTTTTACGTGCTACGTTACAAGAAATTATTACTGTAATAAAAGAATCGTGTGTGTGTGTGTGACCAGGATAAAGCTCTTGCTGAAAATGAATGAGTGATTAAACCTAATAAAAGAAGCCCCTACAGCAGCAATGTCCAATCTTATACACAAAGGGCCGGCGTGGGTGCAGGTTTTTATTCCACCTGAGAAGAAGCCACACCTGAGTCTACTGAGAGCCAGGGTCAGTCGGTTCACCAGGTGGAATCAGATGTGGCTTCTGCTTGATTGGTATAAAAACCTACATCCACACTGACCCTTTATGGATAAGCTTGGACACCGCTGCCCTAGAGAGGAAGTGTCGCTTGGACAAACATAAAAATAGTAAAGAAAAATAGTATTGAATGCAAGTTTCTTTTCTTTTTTCCCCCCAACCAAAGAGGTTTTATATGATTTTATATGATTATGAGGTTTTATATGATTTTATATGATTATGAGGTTTTATATGATTTTATATGATTATGAGGTTTTATATGACTATGAAACACAACCATCTGCTGTGTATCTCTGCTTTTATGGTTTGAATTGAAAGACTTTTGATCTCTCTCTCTCTCTCTCTCTCTCTCCATGAAAGCAGGTGAGATCTGATGGAACCCGTCAGTGTGGCATCATGTCCCCTCTTCATGACATCACAGGGTCGTTCCTGTCAGAGCTGAGTGCCGTGATCGTGTGTCTGCTCACATCAACTCTTCATTCTTCTTGGTGAAGTCGATCCACTGTCTGCTAACCCCTCCCACAGCCTCAGACATGGCTCCTGTACCCCCTGGCATCCGGTTCCTGGCGTCCTTTAACCGGGATCAGTGGTCAGTTCTCTCTCTCTCTCTCTCTATCGTTTGGCTTTAATATCATCCCTCTTTTTATTCTGTGTGTGTGCATGCGAGCGTGTGTGTGTGTATACTGTATGTATATGTGTGTGTGTATGTATGTATGCTGTATGTGTGTGTGTGTGTGTGTATACTGTATGTATATGTGTGTGTGTATGTGTGTATGCTGTATGTGTGTGTGTGTGTGTGTGTATACTGTATGTATATGTGTGTGTGTATGTGTGTATGCTGTATGTGTGTGTGTGCGTGTGTATGTATGTGTTTATTCAGGTTCTGTACTTTTGTACTTAGTAATGTCACACAGTCGTATTTTAATCTTGATAATGAATTTCGGTCTCTTCTGTACTTGGTTAATCATAATGCAGCGTTATTACATTGTTGGCATCAGATGGCATCAGGTTTATTGATTCATGTGGTGAAGTGTCATATTTTATATTTTATAGGCTACAGTTACATTAACCATCTGTCCCTATCCCTGGTTTGTGTGGAACAGCTAAATTCTGCTGATGGGATTAAACGTATGCATGTTAAGGATTACGGGATTAAAATAGTGTAAAAGTAAGCCGCCCAACTGTTTTGCTCCTAAGTTGCTTTTAATAGCGATGAGCCGTCTTCCCAGTTCATTTCAGGGGGAAGTAGTTAATGCATTCCTAACAAATCACCAGATGATGTCTTAGACCAATTTGCATATTCACTAAAGGGTTAGGAACATTTGCAGATCAAATTGTGTTACATAAAAAGCACCACAGATGTGTATAATACACTAAAGCCACGATACCAGACCTATATACAGGCTTCATCAGACGATAGTGACACAAACAAATATTACATTTTAATGCATTTATTTTGTATTGACAACAAATCAGTCCACTGCAGGGTCAGTGCGTTGTAGTGTGGTCCAGTGTGTTGTAAGATTTAAGAATAGATCAGGGTTTACAATGTAAGGTGTAATTATTACACCATCTATTTGCTAGGTTGCTTTTTTAAAGTCTAAAAACCTCCACTGGCGATAAATAATAGTAATTGTATTGTAGTAATAGTAATTGTAAAAGTATGAAGCAAAACAAGTCTTTCTCATCCAGAGTAATTCTAGCTCTAGTGTTTGTTCAAAGAGCTGAAAGTGTAAGTCCAGATGACCTGAACATCGGTGGACTGAGCGTCATGGTGTCTGACACACACACACACACACACACACACACACACAGAGTTTCCACTGACTGTTATGTAACTGTGCACATGGAGACAACGGTCATCTCCAAGACGAGAGACTTTCATCAGACACACATGGGACATGATTCAGTATTTTTTTTGGATGTTTACTACTTTGCAGTTGAAGTGATGTTTAAGTTCTTCAAGGGTTGCATTAGACATACGGTTAGATAAAATAAACATGTATATTCCGCTTGAAGCTGGGAGAGTGTTATGTCTCGGTCAGAGTGTGTGCTCTGAGTAGCAGGACATCGATGTTTCGACATCAAGTCTGAATAATTGATACTGAAGGTTTTATAGGGCATTGTGTTACTACACATCACAGCTACACAGCTCCCGGTTCGATGCCGAGCTCGTGTTACTGTCACATGTTCTCCCAGCATTGTGTGAAGGTGTCCTCGAGGTTCTCAGGGGTTTTCCCACTGTCCAAAAACATGCACATTTGCTGCACAGTTGGCTCCACTAAACTGCCCCTAGGTGTAAAAGTGTGTGTGATGGGTGTATTCTCTTTCCTGGTGTGTTGTGTTACTGGGATAGACTCCAGATACACCACCACTCTGACCAGGCTACTGAAAAAGAATGAATGATTATATACCCTGTGCACATATCTACTTACTTTCTCACTTTTGCAGGTCAGTAACGTCTCAAATCGAAGACTAATCCCGCACTAGAGCAAGCTGAGCACAGAAAGTGTATTCGTTTTTAGTAGTTCATGAGGTATTATCAGTGCACTGAGTTTCCCAACACTAACAAACTACAAAGTAGAAACGATAATAAATACAGAAGAGACACGCATTTGAATTATTTAATTCCATATCCCTCTGCTCTGTTTGTGCCAGAAAGCTGCGTAAACAATCTAGACACTGAGCCAGACAATGTTATAACCTCAGTGTAGGTTTCACTCAGATACCATCCGTTGCTGAGGCTTTTGTTCGGGACAGGATCTTCTAACGAAAGGGCCGTAGTCTTTGAAGGCAAGTCTTGCGTTAGTCCTGTGAACGTGTCATAAAAATACGCAGGTCATCAGTCATTAAACTGCTGGGTCCTGGCTGTAGGTGGACAGATCCGCCGCACTGTGACGCATGTAGCATGGATTGATTTGATTTCTGGGAAAGTATTTACTACCTTGATGTATAGTGTACATAACACACCCTAGGAACACACATCGAGCTCAGGAGCGAGAGATCGTTTACATTATTTACACATGTTAATGAGCACTGAAGTAATAAGACAAAGTGTACACAAGTACGTCAATTTAGATTTCTTAATCACTCATTCATAAGTAAAATGATGTATTTATTTAGTACTTACTCACTCACACACGTCACACTTGCTTACTTTTCTTCTTAGAATTTGTTTACCTATTATCTGACTTACTAATAACTTAATTACGTCCTTAATTGTTTATTCACTGTAACAGTACTTATTTACATGGCTACGCTTACTTTCTAGCTTTATTTACTTATTTAGTTTCTTACCTTACTGACCTCACTGACCTTCCTTATTTTCTTATTGACTTATTGACATGATCAATAAATATTACCAATTTCCTTCCACTTTTACTGAGGTACTTAAGTACGGATTTACTGAGATACCATACATACTTGCCTACCTTCCTTAAATACTTCCCTTCATTAGTTATATATGTACATATTGACTGACTGACCTACCTATTTACTTTCTTGCTTATGAAAATCCTTACACACCTTACTTACTTGCTTACTTACTGATCTACCTACCTTACATATTTACATACTTTACTCACTGCCCAGTCTGTGAAAGAATGTTGTAAAGAAAGTGGAAAAAATGTTCTCGAACAAAAGAAAATACTTTTACCGTGAGCCATGTTCGATATGCTGTCCATATATTAATGGGTCTCATATTATTCTTAGTCAGTTAATCTTTCACTGTGTGTGTGTGTGTGTGTGTGTGTGTGTATGTGGGTGTGTGTATCGATGTGCATTTCTTTTGTCTCTGGGGACCACACCTATAAGGTGCAGGGTCCCAGAGACGAAAGAAATGCGCACACACACGAGGACACAAAGTCTCTTAGTGACTTCATCACTTTAAAGCAAACACCAGAACGAGTAACTTGCCTGGCTAAATAACTAGGATATGATTATTATTATTATTATTATTATTATTATTATTATTATTATTATTATTATAAGTAACTCACGGAAAACAGCGTTAATATCCTGCGTTGGCTTTAGAGCCTCTGCTTTATCTTGAACACGCACTGTTCCGGGTCATTTCCTCCTCTTCACATTAAGCTAAATGGACTCTATTGGAGTTTAAAGCAAACAGTTACTGAGCAGGTCAGCTCTGGAGGTTGTACAGTGTAGCGTCGTGTCCGTGGTGTCCGGGTCTGGACGCTGGTTGTACAGCGTGCTGAGCGTTGAGGCCACTCTGGGCATGAGTTTGTCCATTCTCACTCTGCTGTGAAGCTTTGCTGTGGGCTAACTTGTTTGCCGGACACATAGGCAGTGTGCTTTGCGGAGTGGAGTGTAGGTGTGATGTACGGCTCATGTTTGTCTAGCTAGTAAAATCTCTCCAAGCTTCCTACGACAGATCACGCTTGTTTCTGAGAAAACTAATTCAAATCACTTACAGAGGAGTTTGACGACCAGGGA
>NC_080715.1:9132072-9172072 GCF_019097595.1 Hemibagrus wyckioides | reverse complement strand
TATTTCTCTGTATTAGGTGGTGGAGTTTGATGTGCGTTACTCCTTGTCTCAGATGGACTTCTGCTCCTCTCACTACTCCGTCCTTTGGGTTCTTCTCCTCTGTGCCCTCAAGGTAAGAACACAAACCCGTAATACAACCTCACATATAGTCCTGGAGTTCTCCTGCACTGCAGTGTTACCCACACACCCCTCTAATGTGACCGTTTCAGCTTATAAATGTCTTCATAATTAAGTAATGAGGATGGAAGAGAGGCTAAAAATAAAACGTGTAAAAGATCCGTCTTTAACTGTCAGAAGGTAGAGGGATACATGGACAGTCTGGGAAATAATTATAACGTAACACTAGCACAATATTTACTTAATTATATTTATTATATCAATTGTATTTTTTGGGATTTCCTCCCCCACTTCACAGACATGCGTTTTAAATTGATTGGCATCTCTAAATTGTCTGGAGTGTGTGAATAGGAGTGTGTGTGTGTGTGTGTGTGTGTGATGGGTTGGCACCCTGTTAAGGGTGTGCCCCGAGTCCCCAGGAATAGACTCCAGGTTTCCACATATATATATATATATATATATATATATATATATATATATATATATATATCCAATCAAGGCAAGACCATGACATCAAATGTCTAACTATAAATGGTTAAAAAGCATAGTTGTGCATTAGTAATATTTTATAATGTAGCTGTGGTAGAAGAGGAATAAAGCTCTTGTGATGCTTGGCATATTGTTGTAAATGGATGTGTCTCAATCAGCTCTCTAGCTCCCTAGGTATAACAGTTATATCAGTATAACATGTGCACCAATTGGGACAAGGGTTCCCAATGGGACACTGATGACTCTCTGATTATATATCTTCGATACCTTCACGCTGTTCTATTTACCATGATAAATAATACCGCCACACTCCTGTCCTGTGCTGTAGGCCGGTCTGCTGGTGTATGGCACGTACCTAGCTGGATTGACCAGCAGCGTTAGCCTTCCTCCGGTCAACCAATCCCTGACCATCATGACTGCTGTGTATCTGGTCACCGCATCCACCGCTCTGGCCGTCCCTGTCTCTCTATACCTGCACTCGTGGCCCAACCTGGTGTACGGCATGCTCTCGGGAACCATCTTCATCTGCACAACTGCCATTAACTGCCTTATATTCGTGCCCCAGGTGAGAAATGAGCACAAAGTCAAACTTCTACTTGGTCTAAAAGAAAAAAACAAGCTGAGACATCATCAATCAATAAAGTGAGCTCAGGGTTTGGTGACTCAGCATCCTTCGTCAGTGTAGAGAGGACATTGCTGATATCAGCTGTTTTACAGAGAGCCTGTTGGCTGGTGTTACTGCGATGGTGCACTGCTAGGAGATAATGCTTGACCTAGCTGATGATAAAGAAGCACGGATCAATAAAATGTGATTATCATTGTTATCTGGATGCACAAACCACTGTTTATTCTTCACCGCACTAATACAGTAATTAATAATAATAATAATAATAATAATAATAATAATGTTTTGCTTTGTTTTATTGCTTTACAGTGCAGTGAAAAAAAACAGGAAAGTATTCAAGATCTGGAAGATCTAGAAAATGATTATGATCACTGACATGAATAACACTGATTCTCCTGGTTCAGTGACATCTGTCAAGAGGTGGAATATATCAGTCAGCAAGTATATAGTCAGATGTGTTGGAAGCAGGAAAAATGGACAAGTGTTAGGATCTGAGTGACTGTGGGGGGACAGTCCGGGACAAACTGTGGTGGTTAGACGACTGGATCAGAGCTTCTCCAAAACACCAGGCCTAGTAGAGTGTTCCTGGTATACAGTGGTTAGTGCCTATCAAGAGTGCTCCAAGGAAGGATATCTGATGACCCAGTGACAGGGTCATGGGCACTCGGGTCTCATTGAGGTGTGTTGGAAAGGTTTGAGGAACATGAAAAAGAGGTGTTGATTTGGTGCGGGATATTACCCCTTATCAGGTCTTGTGGAGCCTGCACCTTGATGGGACCGGGGTTGTTTTGGTGCACTGCTTCACTTTGGGCCTATTGTTTGTGTCTCAGTAGCTTAGTTGATGTAGAAGTCAAAAGGACTTGTGGATTTGTATGATCATGTGATAATACTATTCATCTAAACCAGGGGTGTCCAATCTTATCCACAAAGGGCCAGTGTGCGTGCAGGTTTTCATTCCAAAAGGGCAGGTTTTCATTCCAATCAAGCAGGAGCCACACCTGATTCCACCTGTTTAATCGACTGATCTTGGCGTTCAGTAGACTCAGGTGCAGTTTCTGCTCAGTTGGAATGAAAACCTGCACCCATCTAAACATCTTTACTTCATCTTGACACGACACATCAACATAAACGACTCGGACCATTCAGCTGAGATGAACTGCCCTGTGCTAAACACATGACCCACACTCTGCTGCCCCAGGCCAGGGAGTCGTCCGATTTGCAGTAGATTAAGTGTGAAATTGAGACTCATTGGAATTGACAGTAAGAATGTGGTCTGAATGATGGATCATGTTAAAAAACAAAGCAAACCTCTGATCAGTTACTTGATTCAGTCTTTAAAAAATTACAGAAAGAATAAATGTAAAAGCAAACTCTTTTATTTGATAGCACTATCTGGTCTATTTATCAACAGTTGACCCAGTGGAGGCAGTTTGAAGAGGATGTAAACCCTCACTCCAGCCATATGGCCAAGTACTTCAGCAGCAAGAGTCTGCGCTCCAGCGAGAACGACATCTACTACCTGCTCGGAGAATACGACTCCATGAAGAGGTTAATCAGTGAGGTACGAGCTTGCTTACATTGCTGACACGCTGTATCACCGTGCTCTGATCATCCATTCACACCAAAGATACACTTAATATATACACCTGGCTTTGATATTCCTGATGCTCATGAGCTCTGTGATTAATAATAACATGTGAGATTGTGGAGACTTGCATGACTTTTACCAGACTCCTGATTATAGGAAGCTTGAAAGCTAGAAATTTGGGGTTGCCATCACCTTGAAAAACAATTGTTTTTAAACATGAAAATGAAATAGTTTTTGTTTCATTTTTTGCTGACAAATGAAATACAATGCAAGAAAGAATAAAAATCTTTCATCAATCCTTCATATATTTTATATATATATATATATCGCCTCAGAAATGTAATAAATCTACAAGATACGAATTTGAGGTCATGAAATCATGTGTGTGTGGGATGTACAGTTTATTGCTCAGTTTTTTTAAGAAGGAGAGTTATTATCTTATTAAGAGTTAGAATTTATTCTGTTTTTTATTCATTCAAAACACTCTCCTGAAAAGGCATCTCAGATTAAGGCATGTCTTCTCCATTGTCATCCAATGTGAATTAAATAGAGTCGTATTTATGTAGTTATATTGGACATTACATTGGGTGTAGCCCAAAATATCAATTTCTCACTTTCCAGCCATCAGGCAGTGGAACTGGACTTAATCCTGATCTTCACTTGAGATGAAGTTGTGCTCAAGTCCAAGTTCAGAATCGTGTTTAAATGAGACACTCTGTTGTACTCGAACTCCACCCTTGTGTGAGTAACTCTCGTGTAATTACCAGCGCTTAATAATTTGCATATCAGTAATAAAACTCCCTGTACTTTGACTCGCTGTACTAATGTGAGCATGTCGCTACATCCAGTTTGTTCACAAGTGCAAACCAGTGATCTAGGATTTTTATTCCAGATGTGGTACTTGCATCTGGAGTGTATATTGCTGACTTTGGTTCCTTACTTTTGAAACAGGGAGACTGATTAGAGGTATATCTATTCCAGGCCGAGAGGTATATCTATTCCAGTGTAACCTCATAATCGTAACTTTATTGAAAATTTGTTGTGTTGGACTTCACAATTCACCCAGTTATTCATATTCCAAAGTATAGCCGACGAACACACACCTTGACTGGACTGAACGTACTTTGGGATTGTCATTGAACACGTATAGGCTTTTTGTGTTGCATAAAGTATAAGGCGATTATCCTGTGAGCTCTGAGATTAGTGGTTTCGTGAAGGCTCCTGTGGAGGATTCCAGAGCAGGGTGTGAGGAGCTGAGAGCCATGCGTCACTGAGACTCACTCGTCACTGAATGTTTGAAGCCTAGCCCTTTTGTTTTACATTTCCCCAAGGCACCACTTTAAGACCTCACATCCTGTGAAAGCTTTTCCTGCTCCATTCATTCTCTTACAGAGATCTTTATCAGTCTAAAGTGCAGTTGATGTTTGGAATGGCCCACACAGTTAACGAGACCAGCTATTGTATGAATAAACGTTTTGTGGAAATTCTAGATCATGTTTTATACTCTTGGGGTGAAAAAAAGATTTCCCCAAACACCCTAAATCACTCATTTTGTCCCTTTAGGAAAGCTCTATAAGGTAAAACAGGTGGGAGTTATTTTTAGAAATGATTCCCAGCAGAACCACTTTAGAAAGCTAGAACTGCTAACCATCCAGAGAACCCCAGAAACCCGTGAAAAATGTTCCCATAGAACCCAACATGGTTTATTCTCCTGGGAAAACCCTTAAAGATTTGTTGTGCACTTGAAAACAGTTTCTCTTTTCAAACATTTTCCAAGTAGAGATCTAGAACTGTTCAATATCTAAAATACTCTTAAGGAACCTTTTTTCTAAGACTAGCACTTTCCAGGATTCTTCAGTTCATCACTCTTGAGGAACTCTTAAAGTTCCTTTGTAGAAATTTTTAACAGGGGATTTCCCTGACCTCATTCTAAGAAACCTTTTGTTTTTCAATTGGGTATCAGTTCTAGCTTTCTACAATCGAGCAACTTGGAATCTTTCTAAATATGAAACCCTTACTGAGTAAGAAGTACTCTAAATAGAGGTTTTTCTCTTCAGAATCGTTGTACACTAAATAAACTCCCACAAATATTAGTTTTCAAGTCCAAAAATTTGAGTTGGACCCTGAGAAAACGCATGAAGTGTTTACATGCCAACTAACAACTAACGACCTTTTTTCCAGAAAATCTTCCAAATAGAAAAACTTGAATAAATAACCAGCACAAGTACTCTTAAGCAGCCCTTTCGTTTCTAGGAGTGCAACTAGCAAACCTAGTGTTCATCAGTTTGTCACTGTGGGGGAAGATTTTAATGAAGAATCCTACAGTAGAGGCGTCATTAAGTTAAAAATTATTAACTGTTAATCTAAACAACACACAATGAACCCAACGTTCTTTCTATTCTAAACTGAAATGTGATTTTTGATCATTTTCCAATTGCCAGAAAGACGCAGTAATAAACAGCCTCCAGGAGCAAGTGACGAACGCCAAGGACAAACTGCTGAGGCTGATGTCTGGTCACCTGCAGGACGAAAGAGAAATGGATTCTTCCACCACCAACCTCAACTCTTCCTCCACCCAGACTACAGTGGTACCTCCCGAGCCTCCTGCTTCTCCGCTCCCCATTAGAGAGTTGAGTCCTCCCGCTGCTCTGTCCCCGCCACCATATGTACCTCCTCCATCAGCTCCATCTTCACCTCCTTCATCATCGTTTTATGAAACGCCTCCTTCTTCACAGCACAGAGAGTCCTCAGCCTCGTCCTGTCCTCCCGGTCCAGACGGGGCTCCTCAGAACTCCCAAATCAGCCACTTGAAACTTGAAAATGAAGGTTTGACAAAAGAGTCTCAGCCCAAAAGGACCTTTACGAGTACGTCTGTCAGTGTAGAATCTTCTGCAGTCATAAACATGCCTTTAGATTCACATGTTAACCTGATTACGCTGCATGATTCCACATCCCTGGCTTGGTCTGGTCTTCCACTGGATGCAGCAGTTTCAGTGGTAGAGTCTATTGCGCCTTCAGGGGTGGGTCGACAGGGTTTTGTAAGCAGCGAACAGCTGGAGGAGATTCTGCACGATTTGAGTGTGGATGCCATAAGCAGCTCGCTCAAATCTCCAGGTGGAGTGAGAAGACTGTCGAATCCTGCGCCTAAAATTTTCTCGTCCCGATCGGCTCTGCAGTTGTACTTTCCCAGCATCTCGCCGTACATGATGCGAAAACGCCGACCTCCGTTCCACGCCTGCAGAAAGGGTCCTCCTCCGTACTACTACCCAGGCTCGGCACCTCCTGGCTGTAGGAGGACACGTGAACCAAAACCGGCTTCCAGCACTAATTCGACACAAAAGGAACCCCGGAATACTGAAAGTGATGGAAAAGAGGACGAGAAAGAGGACGAAAGCTCTAGGACGTGGTGTGACTCAAACGCCCCATCACGATCAGGCAGGAGGAGATCGAGACGCACCCATCAAGACTGTTCATCTGTTAGACAGCCCTCAGGTCCTTTAGCAGGGCATGAGAGGACCAGAGCTGCCGATTCGTATGGATATTCAGACTCAGAGTCCAGCAGCTCAGAGGATTACTGCTACTACCACCGACCCTACTGTGAAGCCTGCAGGCACAGTCCGTACGCCTCCAGCGACAGCAGCAGCTCAGAGACGTCCGACAGCGAGTACACAGAGCTGGATCGCTCCTCACATCCTGTGGTCAACTTCAAAGAGGACCTCAAACCCACGTTTGTTTGAATAGAGGAAGTGGAAAGAGAATGGGGGGTTGGAAAGGATCGGATTTCTATGAAACATGGCATTAAACACAAGCATTTGTATAAATATATATTTAAAAAATAGTAACTACAGTGAATTTTACAAATAAATGCACAGATTGTATGGCTGGAATGCTAGAATGCAAGTCCAGATAAGTCTTTCATCAGCTGCCCTGGGAAAATGTTCCTACTATATATAGTTTTAAACACTACAGTCTGTATCTCACCCACAAGTAAACTTATGTAAGCAATGAAGCACTCGGAGGCATAAGAAAATTCTCTCTTATTAGAAAATAATCCACCATGTGGTGGTCTGATGCGAAACAGAGGGTTCAAGTGGATTTGTTTCCAGTAACGGCACACCCTGAAGCATTTATATCTTCTTAAAACACAACAATTTGCCAGCATGATTTTTTAAAACGTATTTATTCATGAACGTTTATACATGGCTTTCTCTTTTTTCAAGTTACATTTAGTTCTCACTTACATTTCAGCAGCTTTTAAAGCACCTTTTTACATCTCTCATGAAGTTAATATGTAAACAAACAAAAAAAACCCCAGAAAATGTATTGCGTTTGACTGTTTCTATAAGCACTGACACTGGAGACTCCTTTCCTAAATGTCACATTAACGTCTCCAAACAGAGGCTTCACTGCACCAATTTGTTTCAGTAATACGACACTGTTGATTATTAGCTTCGACATTGAGGTTGATTATTAGCATTGAGGGAAAAGGGGCTTGTGTTTACATTGAAGTTTGCTCATGTGTCAATTCTGACACCTTCGTACGTACAGTATGTGACAGATCTCAACATTTTACACACAAGTACACTACAGACCAGACAGTTACGTTGCTCTGAATGAAACACACTGTGACTGATGCAAGGCACAAAGTCTGAAGAGCTTCCTTGAATTAAAACTATCCAAAAGCATTAAAAGCTCTTTTCAGCCATTTTATTGCTATCATTTCATACAACAGACTCAGATATGCAGCTGATATGAAAATATCCTCCATGCTTTCTACTTACTTGCTAACTGGAATAGGCAACATGCATGGGCTAGCGATCTTTCTGGGTAGATTACTATAAAATCATCCAATAATCCACTCTTCTAAAAGTAGACTTCTGACAATTACCACATACCATGTGCTCCAAACACACCGTCCATGCCATGTCCTCATCGATGTCCATACACTTCACCTCTTTTACAAGTTACATTCTTCAGATCTTCAGCTTCTAGAAAGGAGTCTTTGACTTTCTACTGCAGATGTCTTTACAAAATATCTTTAAAAGGCAACTACGCAGATGATAAAAGCCACTTATTTTGGTCGTGATTGTTCATGTTATACAGTATGTAAAAGTTTGTACTGTTTCAGAGGTCTGTTTGTTTCCTCGAAATTATGAATGTGAGGTGAAATTCTTTGTAGATAATGTGTGTTGTTAATTAGATACAGTTCTTTGTTTATTATTTATGTAATTTAATATTTTTTTGTTACCAGTGACTGCCTCAAATGCTGTTCTGCTGTGCTGGTTTACGTTAAACTGAATTGTTACTTTCACACTTTAAAGTGTTTTCCTTTTTTAATTTTATTTAATTTTTTTTTAATATGTGTGCATTCTTACTGCTTACTTCAGCTTTACGTTCTTTTTTTTTTTTTTACCAGTCCGAAAACACAGGCACCGATTCCTGGAATTCATTGGGTTGCTTGTGAGAGATGACGGATTTGTGATGCCATAGTGTATTTCAATTTAATAAACTAACACACAGGACGTGTGCAAAATCCGATACCTTCTCTGAAAAAGAGAGAGGTTATTGCCCTGTTTGACCACAAATCGGTATTCCTACTACAAAAAAAATATTGATAAAAATGCTTAACCATTATCTGTATGTTCATTTGAAAGTACCCAAAATGCTAATTCTATGTCTACGATCTAATTATATAATGCTAAGTCTATGTTTACGATCTAATTATATTTTTTAATTATATTTAATTATAGTTTTTATAATGTTGTCATGCTTGTAGCTTAGTTGCCATTTAAGATATTTGCAAATCATTACCTTAAACACAAATTTTAGATTGTTAATGGTCATAAAGCAAATATCTATTGGTCGTTCTGAACAGTCCAATGGCAGAAGCCTGGCACTAAACTGAAGACCGAACATCACTTTCATCATTGGATGCGTCCAAAACCACACACCATCTTACTAAATAGTTCAAATTTGTCCTGAATCTGCGCTGGGATTTCTGGAGGAACGTGCCCGATACTGCTCTACCAGCTCCACCAGAATCAAACCACTTCATTTAAGATGAGCCTCGACTCCTAGTCTCCTCCGTAATGTGGGGTTTTCTCAAACTAATCCCAGCAACCATGTAGAAGAACCTCAGTTCCACCTCCTGCAGTTTATTGCAATGGTTCCTAAACCAGTTCTCCTCCTAAAGATGCACTCGTCCCTTGTTCAGTTTGAGATGTAATCAGGACACAGTAAATGGAAGATATATATGTAAATACACACTGTGCTTCATTTCATTTCTGGCATCCGGAGCAAGTTACATTTTATCTCATTTTATACAACTAAGCAATTGAGCATGAAGGGAAAATTGCTCAGGCACCCAGCAGTCCAACACCTTAACCACTAAGCTACCACATCCCTCATTAAAGGTGCCTTTATTTGTCGCATATACATTGCTGTATATGTGTGAAATTCTTTCTTCGCATATCCCATCCTGGGGGATAGGGCACAGGGTCAGCCATGATGCAGCAGCCCTGGAGCAGGTTAGGGGGCCTTGCTTAGGGGTCCAATGTTGGCAACTTAGCAGTGCTGGGGCTTGAACCCCAATCTTCTGATCAACAACCCTTAACATTCTTCTACATGCTTTCAGAGGAACATTTTTCTGAACCCTGATTTCAGAGGAACGTTTTTCTGAACCCTGATTTCAGAGGAACGTTTTTCTGAACCCTGATTTCAGAGGAACGTTTTTCTGAACCCTGATTTTAGAGGAATGTTTTCCTGAACCCTGATTTTAGAGGAACAGTTTTCCTGAACCCTGATTTTAGAGGAACGTTTTCCTGAACCCTGATTTCAGAGGAACGTTTTTCTGAACCCTGATTTCAGAGGAACATTTTTCTGAACCCTGATTTCAGAGGAACATTTTTCTGAACCCTGATTTCAGAGGGACGTTTTTCTGAACCCTGATTTCAGAGGAACGTTTTTCTGAACCCTGATTTCAGAGGAACATTTTTCTGAACCCTGATTTCAGAGGGACGTTTTTCTGAACCCTGATTTCAGGGGAACATTTTTCTGAACCCTGATTTCAGAGGGATGTTTTCCTGAACCCTGATTTCAGAGGGACGTTTTCCTGAACCCTGATTTCAGAGGAACGTTTTCCTGAACCCTGATTTCAGAGGAACGTTTTCCTGAACCCTGATTTCAGAGGGACGTTTTCCTGAACCCTGATTTCAGAGGAACGTTTTTCTGAACCCTGATTTCAGAGGAACGTTTTTGTGAACCCTGATTTTGGAGGAACATTTTGCTGGTAATTTAGAAGCAGGGTTAGCTTGGCTTCTTACCCCGAGGTTATGAAACTCTGCTCTGAAGCAGAATTAGGACCACTTTTTTGAAGTCTTTCAGTGTGAAGTGTGAAACAGTGCAGTGTTAGAATGTGAAACGTGAACCACGATAACCCAGGATTCTGTTAAGCCAGGTTTTGTAATGACTGAGTGTGAGAAGCCCTATTGAGGTGGAACTAAATCTGCTTATGTGACCTTTCTGGCTATAAATATGCTCTGATTCAAAACTAATTACAAATTCAACACGACACTTGATTGTGATGAAGCAATTAACATTGTTAAGCAATGAACATCCACCACATTTTCTTTCTCAATGTCACTTTTTCTCTTTTTTCACACTCTTCTTCTCCTGTTCCAAGCTAAAGTGTTGAGAGGTCTTCCCTTTGGAAATTTTGCAGTAGATTATTAACCAATTTCTAAGGACTATTAGTAGTCGAGTTTGTTTTGTATATGGTCACGGATAACGTCAGTAAAGACAATTCCTCCATTCCTTTCACCAGGTTAACATCAAACGTTTAAGGCTGACTCCGGTTTTTGCTGGACAAGCTGAAACTCTTCCCACATTCTGGTTGTAAATTACAAGATCACATGATTTCTCTTTTCCTGGTGCTGCTGTTTAACCCACAAACAGGCAACACACTATACATTAGTGTGTGTGTGTGTGTGTGTGTGTGAGGAGACCAGGGTCAGCTGGTCAACCTTACCCGAAAGTTATCATGGTTAAATAAATAATAGTAAGCAATTACATTTTTTTTTAAATTATAGTAATAATATTATTTTGTTATTTATTGGTACAGCTGTCCCTTTATAGACATAACATTAATATTCACTCAATTTATTAGACTAGAAAAAAAAAAATATATATATATATATATATATATATATATATATATATATATATATATATATATATATATATATATTAATTCAAACAATTAGTTGTAGTTATTGGTGAGAAATGTATTTTCACACAAAGGCAAAAACAGGTGGTCAACTAGCAACGGTGTGGGCTAGTTTACCAGAACGCGGCGTCGCGATTGGTCAGACTGTTTCAGTCGTTGGAATCCTATTGGCTGTTCTAGCCATCAATCAACCGCCGTCACGCTACGCGCCCGCCTACCACCTTTCTTGAGCCCTCCCTAAACGTCAGCCGCGTCATTCGGAACCCCTGAGGCCTGCGGCGATGATTGGCAGGCTACGCCATGTGTTCTGAGCGCGGGCGCAACGCGATTGGTCAAGAGCGGGCGCGCTGAGTTTTTAGCTCCGCCTCGTTCAGGTGGTGGGGAGGAAGGGCTGATGCTGAGCGGCTTCGGGAGGCCTTCGTTGCGCGTGCGCCCTTTCCCCGATTCTGGTTGCTACGCCGTTTGCGTGCGGACGTAGCGGCGCTCTAGGTTTTACGTCGAATGCGTAAGGGTTGGAGTGACACACACACACACACACACAAGAAGAGAACGAACGAGCGCGAGCGAAGAAAGCACAGAGCAACGGACGCGAACTGGATTAAGAAGAAAAGGAGAGAGAAAGAGAGGGAAAGATTCCGGGAAATTTTTAATCGTTAAATCTTGGAAAAATCTTTTTATCAAGGAAAATACGCAGTGTGCATGGAGTTACGAGGAGCGGAAGGGCAGTGGTGGATATCAGTGGTTAAATCCGGTGATTGGAAAAATCTCATTCGACTCGTTGGTTGAAGGCGAAGGGAGCCGCCATGGCTGGAGCTGCTGGATCTTCTCCACCTCAGCATATCAAAGAAATATGAACCTTATACTGGAATTATATTTATAATAATAATAAAAACAAACTCCTTGGTTTTTTAAGAGGCGGTCGGGTGTACATTGTGTGTACAGAGACAATAATAATCAATCATTTTTAATAACCGGAGAACCGGTTTGTTTCAGGCCCAGTTTTCAATTAGATTTTGCATTGAGTTTTCAAGATTTTAGTCTTTAAAAGGTGGAAAAAACAAAACCACAAAAGCCAGGAGACAGGGAATACAAGCTGTGGACGTGAAAGAAGAAGAAGAAGAAGAAGAAAAGAAATTTTCTGGTGAAAAAGGGGTCGTCTTATTTTCCCTCATCCTTTTCATCCCGTCCTCCATTTTTCCTCCATAATCCCACTCGGAGATTAAAAGTCCAGGCTCCAGGAGGATATTTTCTTTGCTCATATACAGGTGTTGAGGATTGGGAGTATGTCGGGTCGGCCCAGGACCACGTCCTTCGCGGAGAGCTGCAAACCCGTGGCTCAGCCTTCAGCCTTCGGGAGCATGAAAGTCAGCAGTGAGTATCTGTGGTCCAGGGGATGATGGAGAGGAAACATCACCTCACACCAACACACCTCACACCAACACACCTCACACCAACACGCCTCACCTCACACCAACACGCCTCACCTCACACCAACACACCTCACCTCACACCAACACACCTCACACCAACACGCCTCACCTCACACCAACACGCCTCACCTCACACCAACACACCTCACACCAACACACCTCACACCAACACACCTCACCTCACACCAACACGCCTCACCTCACACCAACACGCCTCACCTCACACCAACACACATCACCTCACACCAACACACCTCACACCAACACACCTCACCTCACACCAACACACATCACCTCACACCAACACACATCACATCACCTCACACCAACACACCTCACATCACCTCACACCAACACACCTCACACCAACACACATCACCTCACATCAACACACCTCACACCAACACACATCACCTCACATCAACACACCTCACATCAACACACCAACACACCTCACATCAACACACCTCACCTCACATCAACACACATCACCTCACATCAACACACATCACCTCACATCAACACACCTCACCTCACATCAACACACATCACCTCACATCAACACACATCACCTCACATCAACACACATCACCTCACATCAACACACCTCACCTCACATCAACACACATCACCTCACATCAACACACATCACCTCACACCAACACACATCACCTCACACCAACACACATCACCTCACACCAACACACATCACCTCACATCAACACACCTCACATCAACACACCAACACACCTCACATCAACACACCAACACACCTCACATCAACACACCTCACATCAACACACCTCACCTCACATCAACACACCTCACCTCACATCAACACACCTCACCTCACATCAACACACCTCACCTCACCACACATCAACACACCTCACCTCACCTCACATCAACACACCTCACACCAACACACCTCACCTCACACCAACACACCACACCTCACCTCACCTCACACCAACACACATCACATCACCTCACACCAACACACATCACATCACCTCACATCAACACACATCACATCACCTCACATCAACACACATCACATCACCTCACACCAACACGCCTCACCTCACCTCACACCAACACGCCTCACCTCACCTCACACCAACACGCCTCACCTCACCTCACACCAACACGCCTCACCTCACCTCACACCAACACGCCTCACCTCACCTCACACCAACACGCCTCACCTCACCTCACACCAACACGCCTCACCTCACCTCACACCAACACGCCTCACCTCACCTCACACCAACACGCCTCACCTCACCTCACACCAACACGCCTCACCTCACCTCACACCAACACGCCTCACCTCACCTCACACCAACACGCCTCACCTCACCTCACACCAACACGCCTCACCTCACCTCACACCAACACGCCTCACCTCACCTCACACCAACACGCCTCACCTCACCTCACACCAACACACCTCACCTCACACCAACACGCCTCACCTCACCTCACACCAACACGCCTCACCTCACCTCACACCAACACGCCTCACCTCACCTCACACCAACACGCCTCACCTCACCTCACACCAACACGCCTCACCTCACCTCACACCAACACACCTCACCTCACACCAACACACATCACCTCACACCAACACGCCTCACCTCACCTCACACCAACACGCCTCACCTCACCTCACACCAACACGCCTCACCTCACCTCACACCAACACGCCTCACCTCACCTCACACCAACACGCCTCACCTCACACCAACACACCTCACACCAACACACCTCACCTCACATCAACACACCTCACACCAACACACCTCACCTCACACCAACACACCTCACCTCACATCAACACACCTCACACCAACACACCTCACCTCACATCAACACACCTCACACCAACACACCTCACCTCACATCAACACACCTCACACCAACACACCTCACCTCACACCAACACACCTCACCTCACACCAACACACCTCACACCAACACACCTCACATCACATCAACACACCTCACACCAACACACCTCACCTCACACCAACACACCTCACATCAACACACCTCACACCAACACACCTCACCTCACACCAACACACCTCACACCAACACACCTCACACCAACACACCTCACACCAACACACCTCACACCAACACACCTCACCTCACACCAACACACCTCACCTCACACCAACACACCTCACCTCACACCAACACACCTCACACCAACACACCTCACATCACATCAACACACCTCACACCAACACACCTCACCTCACACCAACACACCTCACATCAACACACCTCACACCAACACACCTCACATCAACACACCTCACACCAACACACCTCACCTCACACCAACACACCTCACATCACATCAACACACCTCACACCAACACACCTCACCTCACACCAACACACCTCACCTCACACCAACACACCTCACCTCACACCAACACACCTCACCTCACACCAACACACCTCACCTCACACCAACACACCTCACCTCACACCAACACACCTCACATCAACACACCTCACATCAACACACCTCACATCAACACACCTCACATCAACACACCTCACATCAACACACCTCACACCAACACACCTCACATCAACACACCAACACACCTCACCTCACCTCACACCAACACACCTCACCTCACACCAACACACCTCACATCACATCAACACACCTCACACCAACACACCTCACCTCACCTCACACCAACACACCTCACATCACACCAACACACCTCACACCAACACACCTCACCTCACATCACATCAACACACCTCACACCAACACACCTCACCTCACCTCACACCAACACACCTCACCTCACACCAACACACCTCACCTCACACCAACACACCTCACCTCACCTCACACCAACACACCTCACATCACATCAACACACCTCACATCACATCACATCAACACACCTCACACCAACACACCTCACCTCACCTCACACCAACACACCTCACCTCACACCAACACACCTCACATCAACACACCACACCTCACCACACATCAACACACCTCACCTCACCTCACATCAACACACCTCACACCAACACACCTCACCTCAACACACATCACCTCACATCACATCAACACTAACACATATCACCTCACACCAACATACACAAGTTCATTTCTCTCAGCTTGACTGTCTAGAACCTTGTCCTATAGTTTCTTTTCACTCTAAGAGTTTTATTCCTACTTAAAATGCATCACTTTTTAACACCTCTCTCTCAGGGTGAAATGGTGAGGAGTGAGGAATCAGAAATGACGAGGGAAAAAATGTCAGTTTAATTTTCTGATTTAAAGCTGGGCGATACGGAGCTATACCGTTAATATCGTGATAAAATGTGACGATATGCTTTACTCAGATATTGTGGATATATCTAATTTTTTAACAGACTAGAAGGAGCTATGAGACTTTAGAGGACTACCGATATATCATGATAAATGATTATGGTGTATTGAGATATTCAAGATATCTAAAGTAACTGGAAGAAGCTGCGAGACTTCAGAGGACTCGATATAGAGCTGTGTGATGAGATGTTACTGATGTATCATGATCAATGATTTTGCGGTATTCTTTACTGCGATATTGTGTTTATCTTTATAATCTTGGACAATTAACAATTACGAACTGATTAGAAGGAGGTGTGAGACTTCAGAGCAGATAGAGCTGGACTATATGAGGTCGTGATAAACGATGTCACAGTACGCTTTACTGAGAGATCCAGGATATCGTGCTTATGTTTTTAAAAACATTTCAAAACTGACCAGAAGGAGTTGAGAGAGTTCAGGGACTTGGTGGGGGGACGATATAGAGCTGGACGATGCGGTGATATCGATATCATGATGTCACAGTATGCTTTAGTGAGATATCCAGGATAGAGCGGTATCTGTTTATTAAGCTTTTACAAACTGACCTGAAGGAGCTGTGAGTGAGACTGTGTGATCTGTACAGAGCTGGGTCGATATGATGATATATCAGTGATATCATGATACGTTCTCTCACAATATGCTTTACTGAGAGATCCAGGGCATCTTAAAATATTTTCAGAAGGAGCTTTGAATTTTCCAGACGTCTGAGGTATAGAGCTGGACAATACGATATTATCGATATCGTGATAAATGACCTCCAAGTATGGTTTGACAAGAAGGAGTTGTGACACTTCAGAGCAGGTTGGAGAGTATGATATTTTATGGATATCGTGATGGATCAGGTAAGAGTGTGCTTAGGATATGGTGGTGTCTTTCTTACAAACTCAAGAGCTGCAAAGCGGCTAGACATGACTGTGTCATTAGAGCTGACGTGATGGTGTCATTAGAGGTTATTTTGGCCAGACCTCAAGTTCCTGGAGATCTCTATGGTCCATGTGATCATCTGTCTGATTCGGGTTTGGCTCTGAGCTCTTCAGGGAAGTACTTTAGACTATATTTACAGGTTGAGAGTAGTGTTTCATTACCCTGTTTTTTTTTAAGATATGAACTTGCCACCAGAACTGTTTGTGGATATCTTTTTGATCACACTTGATCCCGAAGATCCAGCTGCTTACGTTGTGTCGGATTTGCCTTGACGACATGCTAAATAAAGACTGCCCTGAATCGAGCGTGGAAACTCTTAGGCAAAGGATTTCATAATGCAGGACTGTTCCTGTTAACCGGTTCTTGGAGTTCGAGGAAACCCAGATCTTGTAATCTAGTCGATCACGTTTTCTCTGATCATAAGACTCTGCGCTGAAGCGTGTCCGAGTTTTGCTTTTGCTTTTGCCTTCAAATTCACTGCTGTGCTTCTGAGATCAGTCTAAAGCAGGTTACTTATATTTGTGATCAGCTCAGTTCCACTACTAGTTGATCACATTGGGTTCAAGGCTGCAGGACTGGATCAGGAGCAGAGATCTTTAGAAAAGCCAGGCTTTGTCTGACGCCAGCTGGCTTAATAATGGGATTATAACGTCTCCTTTGCGCTCTACAGAAAACACACAAATGATCATTCTGCTTGATTTGGATCAGAACTCTTGAATGATTCTTTTTTTAAAAACGTCAGGGGCGTAGTCGAGGTTTTATAACGATCCCATGATCCCCCATTGATCCGAGCGATCCTGCAGAGCGTCGAAGGCTGCGTTTGCGATTTTCTGAAGTCATGATGTATTAAGGCAGACGAACACACTGCTTCTGGTAATCTGGTCAATCAAATCCAGTGGAGTGATCTCCTGAATAAAATGAATCCATTTCCAGTTGATTTTGACCTCTCCAGAAGAAGCCTGGCTGAAGAAATGAATTGTATTTGATTCCACTCGATACAATGACGTGTCACCATCACCTTTTTAACCGAGTACACTAATTCAGGGTTTGGTGTGATCCTGGAGATCTCACTCATTTCAGAAAGCTTGCTGGATCTGTGTGTCTACATGTTTTATTCAGATAGTTGAGGGGCCTGTTACGGATAAAAGGGACACAGATTTGAGAACGTGTTTAGAATTTTTTGGCATTTTTTGAATGTTTTTCTGATGCGATTCCTCCACAGAAGTAAAAGGTCACAAAGGTCCTTGTGATGGACAAACTCTAATGATTAGGTCTAACCCGAATATATTTGATGTAGGTAATCTTTTTGAGCCTGATCAGTGCTGGTGAGTTTGGATAGAAACTCAGAGATCATTGTTGTATATTGAGTTCTCCAATCTGATCGGGCAGGAGACGTTGATTACTTGTACGTAACAGCAGCTCGGACAGTCGGCGAGCCACAGCTGCTAAAAAATGACCCATCATTGATGGTGAGGTGTTTTTTTTTTTTAATTTTAAAAAATAAAGATAATGGAAAGAGTCTTCAGGTTCTGGACTTTGTAACAGCTGGAATTTTTCTACCACAGAAAGGTAGGTAGACATTAAACGGAGAAAACAATCCATGTAACCTATTTAACTCTTACTCTATAGTCTAGAGTTTTCCTACAGCAACAACTCCTCCGCTTCATCCGTTTATAAACGGATTTTCAGCTTAAGAATTGAAATTTTGCAAGAAATTTGCTTTGGCACACGAACCAAACGCTGGCGCGCATCCAGGAGCCGTTCAAAACTTGTTAGCGTCAGTGGGAAGCCAAGCGAAGCTAACCAAAGAGAGTTTACAAATTTTACTATTTATTTTCAGTCAGCGAAAGCTGTTTAGAAAGAATCGACCCACGGTGCCAGCGTTGCCTTCGGCATGCGCTCAAAAGCTAGGTGATTTTTCTGGTGTTTTTCTGTTGACAGATTGGTGGCGTGGGTGGTCTGTTCTATTTTTAGCCCAAGCTTGGTGGCACGACTTCCTGTGAGGATCGTTGACATGGAATGCTTGCAAAAATATGATGCAAAATATGTGTTGGAAATTTGTTAAAATTTTCGCATTTATCTGCATTTACGTTATTTCTTATGGGAAAATTTATATCGCATTACGTATTTTAGCCTCAAGAACTCCTGTCCAGAACGAATTAAACACTGGACAAAGCTTCTTAGGCTTTTCCGCTGTTTTAGGGCTATAAACAGACGTTTTTAGATGTTTCGGTGTGGATGAGCTGGAGATGTTTATGTAGATGGAGAGAGGTTTTTTAACAACAGTAAAGCAGATCTATCCCCGTTAATGTGGACAACGCAATAACAGGAACCCGTTTCATAGACGTAAATAAACAGGTCGTTTTTATTTAAAAGGAAAAGGAGAAAGAACGAAGCATAATGCTGCAGTGTATGAGGAATAGAAGACTTCAGGAAATGCTGTTATTTTGTCGGGAAAAGGAAGGGAGTATCAGTAACTCTGCTACTTCACATTTCCCTGTCACTGATTTAGTTTTTCTAACAGCGCACCTGCACGGGTTTTTAATACACATAACATCAGGCTCCAGTATGAAACTGTAAGGTGTGTATTAGACTCGTGGTTTACATCAGAGGAGATAATGTGGCGTAATCCGTGTTGGAACATCCTGAAGCTGTTGAAGTGTTCGATAAGCAACACGCTCACATCTCAGGTTTCATGTCTGTCACCCGTAAAACGAGGTTTCTCATATTAACACGACGTGCCAGACGTTACTTCCTGCCTGCATCAGGAAGAGGAAAGCAGTGCTCAGTACTCCACACAGAGCTGCTGAACCTGCGAGGTTCGAGATGATGACTCCAGCACTTTACATTCTCATAACAGGTCACGGTGAGTCTGATTACCTTGAGGTAGTGTTAGAGATCATGTTTTTGGAGACATCAGAATAACGCACTCTTCTCTCAGTTGCGGTCAGGGAAGAGCTTCTGGCTCCTTGAAGGCTCATGAGGAAGAGCGGCTTCTTCTCGTAGCATTCAGTCTCCCAGCCAGATAAACACTCAGAACCTGGACTTTTTTCTGGACTCGCTTATTCAACATCATCTGACCTGTATAGCACAGTATAAACGTTACACTAGATATAATATAGCTTATCACATCTTAAATAATCACACACTGTTCTGCTACCTGTCTGCATTTATATATATTTTTTCCAAATACTTCCTTCCCATTCCCACCTTTCTGTATATTTTCTTATTCATTGTTTTTATTCCTTTGGAGTCTATTTTTTGATGAGACAGCATTTCAATTTGGAGTAGCGGCTGATCTCGATACCCGGCTCTGTCTTTATTTCTTTCATATTAATGGAATAAGATACTAGATGAAGTATGTAAAATATTCAAAACCTGACTAACACAATCATTTTCCATTTCCAGTCTGTTACTGATCAGATCCCCATCGCTCAGGTCTCTGTAATTTACACCAGGAAGCAAGCGCCTGGTGACAGGATGACCATTTCAGAATGATTTCTGCTAGGCTCAGGGTACAGGAGAGCGGATAAGGAGTCGAGGGATGCCTTCTGCAGCAGATTTATCACGCCCGGAAGGCCGCAGCACTGCTCCTGTTAGTTCTGGACGAGAAAGTATTATTGTGGAAAATGACCTGCTACAATACCGGCTCCTGACCGTGGCTCTGATAGTGAGGGCTGTGATCCAAAACTCCTCGATTTATTACAGCAGCGGAAATCTGAACTCTTCCTCTTAACGTTTCTCGTTCCTTTCCATTCCTATTTCCTCCTTTCCGTTTTCATTCTTTTTCCTTTGCTTTCTCCTTTTCTTGCTTCTTTTCTCTTTAATTTCCTTTCCATTCCTTTTTCCTTTTTATTTCCTTTTTCCTTTGCCTTTTCCCTTTCGTTTCCTTTTAATTATCTTCAAATCCCATCGCTAGTTCCTTTCACTTTCCATTTTCATTTCTTTTTCCCGTCCCTTTTCCGTTTCCACATCCCTCTCTTTTCCTTTTCCACGTCTCTCTCGGAGGCCAGCTCTGCGCGGTTTTATTTAATGAACTCTTTTTTTTTTATTTCAGTCTGATCACACTGTGAACACCGATCAGGCATAACATTATAACCACTGACACATGACGTGAATAAGACTGATCTCCTCCTCATCATGGCACCTGTTAGTGGGTGGGATATATTAGGTAGCAAGTGAACATTTTGTCCTCAAAGTTGATGTTAGAAGCAGGAAAAATGGACAAGCGTAAGGATTTGAGCGAGTTTGATGAAGGGCCAAATTGTGATGGCTAGACGTCTGGATCAGAGCATCTCCAAAACAGCTCTTGTGGGGTGTTCCCGGTCTGCAGCGGTCAGTATCTATCAAAAGTGGTCCAAGGAAGGAACAGTGGAGAACCGGTGACAGGGTCATTGGCGGTCAAGGCTCACTGATGCACGTGAGGAGCGAAGGCTGGCCCGTGTGATCCGATCCAACAGACGAGCTACTGTTGCTCAAACTGCTGAAGAAGTTAATGCTGGTTCTGATAGAAAGCGGTCAGAATACACAGTGCAGGACGGGTCAGGGCTGTTTTGGAAGCAAAAAGGGGGACCAAGACAAGATTAGGCAGGTAGTCATAATGTTATGCCTGGTTGGTGTTTACATCTCTAGTTATTCACAAGAACCTTTGGGTCACGTGTGTAACACTGAGAGAAACGTAGATAATTTATTTATTTATTAACACAGCTTTCACTGAGAATATGAAGATGAACATATTTCATAAGCAGATATTCTCAGCTCTATGCAAATGCAGTAAACCCAAACGAGTTAATCACTCGGACTCATCCTGGTCCTGCTTCATAACCCTGTCATCACACAAGTGTTAAAGACCCTCTGTGTGTTCTCATGTGTGTGTTATTTCAGTGTGATTCAGATTCAGTATTGTACCGATTTCACATTCACCGACTTCCACACTTCCCATTCTCTCAGACTTCTCACGCTATCAGCGCAGTACAGCCTTTCCTGCTAAGGCATGTGCAACAGTTGTGGTTTTATGTGCTAACCTGCATGACATCAAACTGACTTACAGCAGAAGAAACGGAGCCATTGCGTATGTAAACGTTTGTAAAATCAAGATATCCAGCGTTTTCCTACTAAAACCTGAAACTTGTGTTTGAACGAATGTGACCCATGACGGATGTACAGCTCCCTTTCATCGTGCCTCATTTATACATTCGGAGGATGCACTGAAAGCCTCCTTCTCCTCGTAAAAAAACGAGCGGTGCTTTTGTTCTGTCCATCACACACGGCCAAACGGGCCAATCGTAAAGCGATTCCCTCCCCCCTCCCCCTCCCATAATGCAAATCTGTCATAAACGGCTAAGTGCAGCTCCACAAAGCCGGGTTAACATCTGAAAGAGTCATTCCCTCTAACAGGCGGAGAACTTTTCACCATCTCCACTCATCCAGTCCTGTTCCGAAAGATCTCTCTTCCTCTCTCACATTTCCCTGAGCTGAAATCCTGGATCAGCTGAGGAGCTGGACATAAAGGAATCCTCATGTGTCCAGTGGAAAAGCACTCTCTCTCAAATAGCTTTTTATCCCCATAGGAGGTTTTCTTCTTTTACACTGAGCTCTTAAAGCCAGAAATACTGTATTAGAGGCTGTATTCAACCCAGTCCCTTTATTTCTATCACTGCATCTCTCTCTCTCTCTCTCTCTCTCTCTCTCTCTGTCTCACTCCTTACATTTCTATCTCTCTGTCTCTGTCTTTTAGTCTCTATCTTTCTCAATTTCTGTTTGTCTGTCTCTCTCTAGCTCTCTCTCTGTTTCTGTATACGTCTGTCTTTCCCTCCATTTCTCTCTCGCTCTCTGTTTTTCTCTATCTGTCTGTCTCTGTATGTGTCTTTCTGTCTCTCTCTCTATCTATCTATCTATCTATCTATCTATCTATCTATCTATCTATCTATCTATCTATCTATCTCTTACTGTGTCTCTCTATTTCTATTATTGCAGCTCTCTTGCTCGTGCACTCACTCTCTCTCTCTCTCTGTCTCTCATATGTCATACATCATCCTCACTCTTCTTGTTTAATCTAGCTTCTTCCTCTTTAGCTAGCTAGGTTCAGTAGGTTCATATTAATGCGCTCGTTTTAATACCTTATTGTTTCTATAGTAACAGCTCATGCACAGGGATTGGTGGACACTCCATAAGAAAAACTGCTGCATTGTTCTCCAGCTAATATATCATTTAATTATTACAGATATAATGGAAATGGAATGATCATGTTATATATTATTCTTAGTTTCTACTTTAGCCAGTCTCAGAATATTATACAGAGCGCGCTTGTGAATGCGTTTGAATCCCTTTTTGGGATGAAGCTGTAATTTCAGCAGGACTCGTGGTATTTTATTTTTAATGCAGCTTTCTTTATGTTGGCAGTCTTCTCCTGGCTCTTCACCGGGTCTTTCCTCTTTTTCAAAGAAGCTCTACACAAGCGCTCGTTTTTTTACTTGTTATTGCTAGGGTTAGCTTGGGAGCTTTATCTTTATTTAATTTAGCAGTGCATGGAAAAAAAACTCAGACAAGTATGCGAGAAAATGAACAGACAGAAGTGGTCATTTTTGTTTGTTATTCAGTGGTTAGATGATGCACGGTCTGGTACTGGTCCATGACCCAGTGGATGGGGAACCCTGTTTTTCACCATTGTGTAGTATAAATAGAGCGAGTCATGTGTTCACACTGAAAATTCGAAGAAGAAGAAGAAAAAAACCCCAAATGATGCACTTATTCAACTGAAAAACGAAGTTTGTGGAATTTTAGACACTTCATATACTCATATGCTTATGTAGTGGATGAAGGGCGGGGCTACAAGATGTGGAATTTTAGACACTTGATATACTTGTACGCTTATGTGGTGGATGAAGGGCGGGGCTACAAGATGTGGAATTTTAGACACTTGATATACTTGTACGCTTATGTAGTGGATGAAGGGCGGGGCTACAAGATGTGGAATTTTAGCCACTTCATATACTCATATGCTTATGTAGTGGATGAAGGGCGGGGCTACGACGTGGAATCTTGGACACTTTATATACTCATGCTTATGTGGTGGATAAAGGGCGGGGCTACCAGATGTGGAATTTTGGACATGTCATATACTCATACACTTATGTGGTGGATAAAGGGCGGGGCTACCAGATGTGGAATTTTGTACACTTGATATACCTGTACGCTTATGTGGTGGATGAAGGGCGGGGCTACAAGATGTGGAATTTTAGCCACTTCATATACTCATGCTTATGTGGTGGATAAAGGGCGGGGCTACCAGATGTGGAATTTTGGACATGTCATATACTCATACACTTATGTGGTGGATAAAGGGCGGGGCTACCAGATGTGGAATTTTGTACACTTCATATACCTGTACGCTTATGTGGTGGATGAAGGGCGGGGCTACAAGATGTGGAATTTTAGACACTTCATATATTCGTACGCTTATGTAGTGGATGAAGGGCAGGGCTACCAAATGTGGAATTTTGGACACTTCGTATACTTCATATACTCATTCGCTTGTGTGGCTGGATTAAGGGCGGGGCTACCAGATGTGGAATTTTGGACACTTCATATACTTGTACATTTATGTAGTGGATGAAGGGCGGGGCTACCAGATGTGGAATTTTGGACACTTGATATACTCGTACGCTTATGTGGCGGATGAAGGGCGGGGCTACCAGATGTGGAATTTTGGACACTTGCTACTCGTACGCATATGTGATGGATGAAGGGCGGGGCTACAAGATGTGGCATTTTGGACACTTCATATATTCGTACGCATATGTGATGGATGAAGGGCGGGGCTACAAGATGTGGCATTTTGGACACTTCATATATTCGTACGCTTATGTGGTGGATGAAGGGCGGGGCTACAAGATGTGGCATTTTGGACACTTCATATATTCGTACGCTTATGTGGTGGATGAAGGGCGGGGCTACAAGATGTGGCATTTTGGACACTTGATATACTTGTAAGCTTATGTGGTGGATGAAGGGCGGGGCTACAAGATGTGGAATTTTAGCCACTTGATATACTCATATGCTTATGTAGTGGATGAAGGGCGGGGAAACACTGAAGAGTGTTCATCATCATCATCAGAAGCAGGTGTGTTTTTTTTGTTTTGTTTTGTTTTTTTAAAGTTTTAATGACTTGTTAAGCATAGTGTAGAGCGTCTGGCTCATTTCCATTCAAATGTATTGAGCATGAGGAGGTCACATGACCATAACGTGTATGTTTACTGTACTCAGCTCTGGCTCTCTGGGTGTCTGTAATGTCCCACTGCTGGTTCATCAGATCCATTTCCATTCATTTCATCTCACACAACCAAGAAGCCTTACGTTAGGTTTGATGCTAGAAGACTCCTCGACTGAACAAGCACAAGTTTGTACATTTGCCTTTATAAAGAGCTCAGGAAAACGGCAGGACATGTCAAACACGCAGATGAGGCTGATGCCGGAGATTAATGCCGAGTCAGCCGAGGCGGTGTCTCCTGGACATGACTTATAGTAAGTAAATAAAGCCGAAGATTTTTCTTTGTGCTCCGTCTGGCCGTGTGCTCTTTTGTGCTCAGTCTTTTCATCCAGGTTTATCCTGTTAAATCTACTTTGTATCTTTTCACTCGGAGGAGACGGACGCCGCCACGCTTTTAAATGCTAAACAAGAGCCTCATTGTTCCTGGACAGCTGCCTTTTTCCCCGCAAACAAACCCAGACGAGTCGTACAGCCCACTTCAGATCACGGCCTCCTCCTCTGATCCGCTGCCCAGACCAGTGCACGTGTGGGTGTGTGTGAGAGAAAGAAAGAGACTGTGTGTGTTAGCGTGTGTGTGAGTGAGCGAGAACGTTTGTGAGTGTGTGTGTGTGTGTGTGTGTGAAAGAGTGAGAGTATGTGTGGGAGTGTGTGTGTGTGTGAGAGGGAGACAAAGTGAGAGAGCGTGTGAGAGAGAGAGAGAGAGAGTGTGTGTGTCTGTGAGAGAGCGAGCGAGAGAGAGACTGTGTGTGAGAGAGAGCGAGAGAGCGTGTGAGAGAGAGAGAGCATGAGTGTGTGTGAGAGAGTGAGTGTGAGAGAGAGAGTGTGTGTGTGTGTGAGAGAGAGCGAGCAAGCGAGTGTGTGTGTGAGAGAGAGCGAGCAAGCGAGTGTGTGTGTGAGTGAGAGCGAGTGTGTGTGTGAGTGAGAGCGAGTGTGTGTGTGAGTGAGAGCGAGTGTGTGTGTGAGTGAGAGCGAGTGTGTGTGTGAGTGAGAGCGAGTGTGTGTGTGAGTGAGAGCGAGTGTGTGTGTGAGTGAGAGCGAGTGTGTGTGTGAGTGAGAGCGAGTGTGTGTGTGAGTGAGAGCGAGTGTGTGTGTGAGTGAGAGCGAGTGTGTGTGTGAGTGAGAGCGAGTGTGTGTGTGAGTGAGAGCGAGTGTGTGTGTGAGTGAGAGCGAGTGTGTGTGTGAGTGAGAGCGAGTGTGTGTGTGAGTGAGAGCGAGTGTGTGTGTGAGTGAGAGCGAGTGTGTGAGTGAGTGAGAGCGAGTGTGTGAGTGAGTGAGAGCGAGTGTGTGTGTGAGTGAGAGCGAGTGTGTGTGTGAGTGAGAGCGAGTGTGTGAGTGAGTGAGAGCGAGTGTGTGAGTGAGTGAGAGCGAGTGTGTGAGTGAGTGAGAGCGAGTGTGTGTGTGAGTGAGAGCGAGTGTGTGTGTGAGTGAGAGCGAGTGTGTGTGTGAGTGAGAGCGAGTGTGTGTGTGAGTGAGAGCGAGTGTGTGTGTGAGTGAGAGCGAGTGTGTGTGTGAGTGAGAGCGAGTGTGTGTGTGAGTGAGAGCGAGTGTGTGTGTGAGTGAGAGCGAGTGTGTGTGTGAGTGAGAGCGAGTGTGTGAGTGAGTGAGAGCGAGTGTGTGAGTGAGTGAGTGAGAGCGAGTGTGTGAGTGAGTGAGAGCGAGTGTGTGAGTGAGTGAGAGCGAGTGTGTGAGAGTGAGTGAGAGCGAGTGTGTGTGAGTGAGAGCGAGCAAGCGACTGTGTGTGAGTGAGAGAGCGAGTGTGTGTGTGTGAGAGAGAGCGAGCAAGCGACTGTGTGTGAGTGAGAGCGAGTGTGTGTGTGTGAGAGAGAGCGAGCAAGCGACTGTGTGTGAGTGAGAGCGAGTGTGTGTGTGTGAGAGAGAGCGAGCAAGCGACTGTGTGTGAGTGAGAGCGAGTGTGTGAGTGAGGCGAGTGTGTGAGTGAGTGAGAGCGAGTGTGTGTGTGTGTGAGAGAGAGCGAGCAAGTGACTGTGTGTGAGTGAGTGAGAGCGTGTGTGTGTGTGTGAGAGAGAGCGAGCGACTGTGTGAGAGTGAGTGAGAGCGAGTGTGTGTGTGTGAGAGAGAGCGAGCAAGTGACTGTGTGTGAGTGAGTGAGAGCGAGTGTGTGTGTGTGAGAGAGAGAGCGAGCAAGTGACTGTGTGAGTGAGTGAGAGCGAGTGTGTGTGAGAGAGAGAGGGAGAGAGAGGGAGAGAGAGGTTATAAAAGAGAAATGTAGTGTGTTCTATGCAGCAGATGAAACATGAACTCCTGCAGCTTGTCCTCTCAGTGGACCGTGTGAGGAAGTCCTGTAGTTAATGTTATGAATCCGGTTTTGTTTGGTCAGTGTTCCTGCGTCTCGCTAAAGAAGTGACTTCATGTAGAAGACTCTGTAAATGAAAACCTTCAGCAGATGAATGGAAATGGAGAGCAGAGTGCAGAGCTGAGTCCAGCGCATGTTCTCTCTGACTCTGTAATGAGGATTTGACTCTGATGACGGTCAGCACAGACACCACTGCTTACAGAAGTGTTACAGCGCTGAGAACGAATCATCTGTGAATGACTCGACTCTTTGAGTCATCTCCAAAGAACTGCTTTTTTCCTTCCCTCACATCATTGACAGTAGAAGCATGAGTGAAACCCCAGTTTTAACCCTCGTCATCCTTCTTCAGAGAGCGTCTCCTTCACGCCCCAGCTCACAGTCTCGTTCTCAGCAGAGTGATTTACTGTAATGAGAAAAGAGGAACAGTCCAGATGTAATTCTGGGTAGCCTGATTTAAAAATAGGATGTTACCGACAGGCTCTCGATGACGATCAGAGAAACAGAAGTGATGCACAGCAAAATCCGTTGGTCTGTGACTTCATGAGTCAAATCGGAGCGAATCACGAGTGTGTTTTCTAGTGAATCACTTGTCCTGATTGTCCACAGTCTCATTCACTTTAACTCCAGGAGAAACCATATTGCACATTTTCAGCATGTTTGATCCAGATCTGCACACGCTGATGTTCAGTCTATCGATTCAGTTTATTGGTTCAGATTATTGATTCAGTCTATCGATTCAGTGTAGTAGTTCAGTTTATTGATTCAGTATATTGGTTCAGTCTGTCAATTCAGTTTATTGGTTCAGATTATCGATTCAGACTATAGATTCAGTTTATTGGTTCAGATTATCGATTCAGTCTATAGATTCAGTTTATTGGTTCAGATTATCGATTCAGTCTATAGATTCAGTTTATTGGTTCAGATTATTGATTCTGTCTATTGGTTCAGATTATCGATTCAGTCTATAGATTCAGTTTATTGGTTCAGATTATTGATTCAGTCTATCGATTCGGTTTATTGGGTCAGATTATTGATTTGGTTTATTAGTTCAGATTATTGATTTGGTTTACTGGTTCAGATTATTGATTCAGTCTATCGATTCAGTTTATCTATTCAGTTTATTGATTCAGTGGATGAGTCACATGCAATATTTAGTCCGTTTGACTCTGAGTCGACTCCATTGCGATTGAATCTGATGGAGTTTTCTGAATGTAGATGCTAAACTGAGCCACGAGGCACAAACGCTGAACCAGAGCTGTCGAGATGCCATGCTCTTCACACAACCTGTCTACTTATTTATTGATTTATTAACAAATTTATCTGGATTCTTTATCTTTTCTTACTTTTTTTGTTGTACGTTTCTCACCAAACGTTATGAGCATGCGTTCGATCCTGAGAACGAACTTGATGTGAAAGCACCTTCTATACAGAGAGGAATGCGGAGATGGGAAATGAACCTGGAATGAATCGTCTGTGAGCTGTCTCTCACACACACACGCACACACACACACTTTACTTACTGTAAAGCAGAACACACACACTTCAGGCAGCCTCCTACAACTTCCTGTGCGCTGTTTCACCACAGGGTAGAGTCACCAAACACGATTTTTGAAAACTTTAGAAAAACAGTGTGTGTGGTGAAAGCCACTGCTCTGAATTATTCTCTAGCTGTTTTCAGTAGAAGATAGATAGAAATATCAAGCTCATTAATGCATTATATTATTTAGCAAACCAGATATGAAACGTGTGTAGTGTGTGTAGTGGAGTGTGTAGTGTAGATTGTGTATAGTGGATTGTGTAGTGGAGTGTGTGTAGTAGATTGTGGTGTAGTTTGTGTACAGTGGATTGTGTAGTGGAGTGTGTGTAGATTGTGTATAGTGGATTGTGTAGTGTAGATTGTGTGTAGTGGAGTGTGTGTAGATTGTGTATAGTGGATTGTGTAGTGTAGATTGTGTAGTTTGTGTGTAGTGTAATTGTGTAGTGTAGATTGTGTAGTAGGATTGTGTTGTAGTGTGGATTGTGTAATAGGATTGTGTGTAGTAGCTTGTGTAGTGTAGATTGTGTGTAGTGTAGATTGTGTATAGTGGATTGTGTAGTGTAGTGGAGTGTGTGTAGTTTGTGTATAGTGGATTGTGTAGTAGGATTGTGTATAGTAGGATTGTGTGTAGTAGCTTGTGTAGTGTGGATTGTGTAGTAGGATTGTGTGTAGTAGCTTGTGTAGTGTAGATTGTGTGTAGTGGATTGTGTAGTGTAGATTGTGTGTAGTGGATTGTGTAGTGTAGATTGTGTGTAGTGGATTGTGTAGTGTAGATTGTGTGTAGTGTAGATTGTGTAGTGTAGATTGTGTGTAGTGGATTGTGTAGTGTAGATTGTGTGTAGTGTAGATTGTGTAGTGTAGATTGTGTGTAGTGTAGATTGTGTAGTGTAGATTGTGTAGTGTAGATTGTGTAGTGTAGATTGTGTAGTGTAGATTGTGTGTAGTGTAGATTGTGTAGTGGATTGTGTAGTGTAGATTGTGTGTAGTGGATTGTGTGTAGTGTGGATTGTGTAGTGTAGATTGTGTGTAGTGTAGATTGTGTATAGTGTAGATTGTGTGTAGTGTAGATTGTGTGTAGTGTAGATTGTGTGTAGTGGATTGTGTGTAGTGTAGATTGTGTGTAGTGGATTGTGTAGTGTAGATTGTGTAGTGGATTGTGTAGTGTAGATTGTGTGTAGTGGATTGTGTGTAGTGTGGATTGTGTAGTGTGGATTGTGTAGTGTAGATTGTGTGTAGTGTAGATTGTGTGTAGTGTAGATTGTGTGTAGTGTGGATTGTGTGTAGTGTGGATTGTGTGTAGTGTAGATTGTGTGTAGTGTGGATTGTGTGTAGTGTAGATTGTGTGTAGTGTGGATTGTGTGTAGTGTAGATTGTGTGTAGTGGATTGTGTAGTGTAGATTGTGTAGTGGATTGTGTAGTGGATTGTGTAGTGTAGATTGTGTGTAGTGGATTGTGTGTAGTGTAGATTGTGTGTAGTGTAGATTGTGTGTAGTGTAGATTGTGTGTAGTGTAGATTGTGTGTAGTGGATTGTGTGTAGTGTAGATTGTGTGTAGTGGATTGTGTAGTGTAGATTGTGTGTAGTGTAGATTGTGTGTAGTGGATTGTGTAGTGTAGATTGTGTGTAGTGTAGATTGTGTAGTGGATTGTGTAGTGTAGATTGTGTGTAGTGGATTGTGTGTAGTGTGGATTGTGTAGTGTAGATTGTGTGTAGTGTAGATTGTGTGTAGTGTAGATTATGTATAGTGTAGATTGTGTGTAGTGTAGATTGTGTGTAGTGTAGATTGTGTGTAGTGGATTGTGTGTAGTGGATTGTGTAGTGTAGATTGTGTGTAGTGGATTGTGTGTAGTAGATTGTGTGTAGTGGAGTGTGTAGTGTAGATTGTGTGTAGTGTAGATTGTGTGTAGTGTAGATTGTGTGTAGTGTAGATTGTGTGTAGTGGATTGTGTAGTGTAGATTGTGTGTAGTGTAGATTGTGTGTAGTGTAGATTGTGTGTAGTGTAGATTGTGTGTAGTGGATTGTGTAGTGTAGATTGTGTGTAGTGGATTGTGTAGTGATTATGTGTAGTGTAGATTGTGTGTAGTGTAGATTGTGTGTAGTGGATTGTGTGTAGTGTAGATTGTGTGTAGTGTAGATTGTGTGTAGTGTAGATTGTGTGTAGTGGATTGTGTGTAGTGTAGATTGTGTGTAGTGGATTGTGTGTAGTGTAGATTGTGTGTAGTGTAGATTGTGTGTAGTGTAGATTGTGTGTAGTGGATTCTGTGTAGTGTAGATTGTGTGTAGTGTAGATTGTGTATAGTGTAGATTGTGTGTAGTGGATTGTGTGTAGTGTAGATTGTGTGTAGTGGATTGTGTGTAGTGTAGATTGTGTGTAGTGTAGATTGTGTGTAGTGTAGATTGTGTGTAGTGTAGATTGTGTATAGTGTAGATTGTGTGTAGTGGATTGTGTGTAGTGTAGATTGTGTGTAGTGGATTGTGTGTAGTGTAGATTGTGTGTAGTGTAGATTGTGTGTAGTGTAGATTGTGTGTAGTGTAGATTGTGTGTAGTGGATTGTGTGTAGTGTAGATTGTGTGTAGTGTAGATTGTGTGTAGTGTAGATTGTGTGTAGTGGATTGTGTGTAGTGTAGATTGTGTGTAGTGTAGATTGTGTGTAGTGTAGATTGTGTGTAGTGGATTGTGTGTAGTGTAGATTGTGTGTAGTGGATTGTGTGTAGTGTAGATTGTGTGTAGTGGATTGTGTAGTGTAGATTGTGTGTAGTGTAGATTATGTATAGTGTAGATTGTGTGTAGTGGATTGTGTGTAGTGTAGATTGTGTGTAGTGGATTGTGTGTAGTGGATTGTGTAGTGTAGATTGTGTGTAGTGTAGATTGTGTGTAGTGTAGATTATGTATAGTGTAGATTGTGTGTAGTGTAGATTGTGTGTAGTGGATTGTGTGTAGTGGATTGTGTAGTGTAGATTGTGTGTAGTGGATTGTGTAGTGTAGATTGTGTGTAGTGTAGATTATGTATAGTGTAGATTGTGTGTAGTGTAGATTGTGTGTAGTGGATTGTGTGTAGTGTAGATTGTGTGTAGTGTAGATTGTGTGTAGTGTAGATTGTGTGTAGTGGATTGTGTAGTGTAGATTGTGTGTAGTGGATTGTGTAGTGTAGATTGTGTGTAGTGTAGATTGTGTGTAGTGGATTGTGTGTAGTGGATTGTGTGTAGTGTAGATTGTGTGTAGTGTAGATTGTGTGTAGTGTAGATTGTGTATAGTGTAGATTGTGTATAGTGGATTGTGTGTAGTGTAGATTGTGTGTAGTGTAGATTGTGTGTAGTGTAGATTGTGTGTAGTGTAGATTGTGTGTAGTGGATTGTGTAGTGTAGATTGTGTGTAGTGGATTGTGTGTAGTGTAGATTGTGTGTAGTGGATTGTGTAGTGTAGATTGTGTGTAGTGGATTGTGTAGTGTAGATTGTGTGTAGTGTAGATTGTGTGTAGTGGATTGTGTAGTGTAGATTGTGTGTAGTGTAGATTGTGTGTAGTGTAGATTGTGTGTAGTGTAGATTATGTATAGTGTAGATTGTGTGTAGTGGATTGTGTGTAGTGTAGATTATGTATAGTGTAGATTGTGTGTAGTGGATTGTGTGTAGTGTAGATTGTGTGTAGTGTAGATTGTGTGTAGTGTAGATTGTGTGTAGTGTAGATTGTGTGTAGTGGATTGTGTGTAGTGTAGATTGTGTGTAGTGTAGATTGTGTGTAGTGGATTGTGTGTAGTGTAGATTGTGTGTAGTGTAGATTGTGTGTAGTGTAGATTGTGTGTAGTGGATTGTGTGGTGGATTGTGTAGTGGATTGTGTAGTGGATTGTGTAGTGGATTGTGTGTAGTGGATTGTGTGTAGTGGATTGTGTGTAGTGGATTGTGTGTAGTGTAGATTGTGTGTAGTGGATTGTGTGTAGTGGATTGTGTGTAGTGTAGATTGTGTGTAGTGTAGATTGTGTGTAGTGGATTGTGTGTAGTGTAGATTGTGTAGTGTAGATTGTGTGTAGTGGATTGTGTGTAGTGTAGATTGTGTGTAGTGTAGATTGTGTGTAGTGTAGATTGTGTGTAGTGTAGATTGTGTATAGTGTAGATTGTGTGTAGTGTAGATTGTGTGTAGTGTAGATTGTGTGTAGTGTAGATTGTGTGTAGTGTAGATTGTGTGTAGTGTAGATTGTGTGTAGTGTAGATTGTGTGTAGTGTAGATTGTGTGTAGTGTAGATTGTGTGTAGTGTAGATTGTGTGTAGTGTAGATTGTGTGTAGTGTAGATTGTGTGTAGTGTAGATTGTGTGTAGTGTAGATTGTGTGTAGTGTAGATTGTGTGTAGTGGATTGTGTAGTGTAGATTGTGTGTAGTGGATTGTGTGTAGTGTAGATTGTGTGTAGTGGATTGTGTAGTGTAGATTGTGTGTAGTGGATTGTGTGTAGTGGATTGTGTGTAGTGTAGATTGTGTGTAGTGTAGATTGTGTGTAGTGTAGATTGTGTGTAGTGTAGATTGTGTGTAGTGTAGATTGTGTGTAGTGTAGATTGTGTGTAGTGGATTGTGTAGTGGATTGTGTAGTGATTATGTGTAGTGTAGATTGTGTGTAGTGTAGATTGTGTGTAGTGGATTGTGTGTAGTGGATTGTGTAGTGTAGATTGTGTGTAGTGTAGATTATGTATAGTGTAGATTGTGTGTAGTGGATTGTGTAGTGTAGATTGTGTGTAGTGTAGATTATGTATAGTGTAGATTGTGTGTAGTGGATTGTGTAGTGTAGATTGTGTGTAGTGGATTGTGTAGTGTAGATTGTGTGTAGTGTAGATTGTGTAGTGTAGATTGTGTGTAGTGGATTGTGTAGTGTAGATTGTGTGTAGTGTAGATTGTGTGTAGTGTAGATTGTGTGTAGTGTAGATTATGTATAGTGTGGATTGTGTGTAGTGTAGATTGTGTGTAGTGGATTGTGTGTAGTGTAGATTGTGTGTAGTGTAGATTGTGTGTAGTGTAGATTGTGTGTAGTGTAGATTGTGTGTAGAGTGGATTGTGTGTAGAGTGGATTGTGTGTAGTGTAGATTGTGTGTAGTGTAGATTGTGTGTAGTGGATTGTGTGTAGTGTAGATTGTGTGTAGTGGATTGTGTAGTGTAGATTGTGTGTAGTGTAGATTGTGTGTAGTGTAGATTGTGTGTAGTGTAGATTGTGTATAGTGGATTGTGTAGTGTGGATTGTGTGTAGTGTAGATTGTGTGTAGTGTAGATTGTGTGTAGTGTAGATTGTGTATAGTGGATTGTGTAGTGTAGATTGTGTGTAGTGTAGATTGTGTGTAGTGTAGATTGTGTATAGTGGATTGTGTAGTGTAGATTGTGTGTAGTGTAGATTGTGTGTAGTGTAGATTGTGTATAGTGGATTGTGTAGTGTGGATTGTGTGTAGTGTAGATTGTGTGTAGTGTAGATTGTGTATAGTGGATTGTGTAGTGTAGATTGTGTGTAGTGTAGATTGTGTGTAGTGTAGATTGTGTATAGTGGATTGTGTAGTGTGGATTGTGTGTAGTGTAGATTGTGTGTAGTGTAGATTGTGTATAGTGGATTGTGTAGTGTGGATTGTGTGTAGTGTAGATTGTGTGTAGTGTAGATTGTGTATAGTGGATTGTGTAGTGTGGATTGTGTGTAGTGTAGATTGTGTGTAGTGTAGATTGTGTGTAGTGTAGATTGTGTATAGTGGATTGTGTAGTGTAGATTGTGTGTAGTGTAGATTGTGTGTAGTGTAGATTGTGTATAGTGGATTGTGTAGTGTGGATTGTGTGTAGTGTAGATTGTGTGTAGTGTAGATTGTGTATAGTGGATTGTGTGTAGTGTAGTGGATTGTGTAGTGTAGATTGTGTGTAGTAGTGTGTTGTACGTTGTGTGTAGTTGCTCGCTGTCTCTCTCTCTCTCTCTCTCTCTGCTTCTCTCGCTATCTCTCTCTTTCACGCTGTCTCTGTGTCTCTCTCTCTCTGTCTCTCTTGCTGTCACTCTCTCTCTCTCTCTCTCTCTCTGTCACTCTGTCTCTCTCTCTCGGTCAAATGCTCTTTCTTTCTCTCTCTCTCTCTCTCTTGCTCGCTCTCTCTCTCTCTCTCTCTCTCTCTCTCTCTCGCTGGCTCTCTCTCTCTCTCTCTCTCTCTCTCTCTCTCTCTCTCTCTCGCTGGCTCTCTCTCTCTCTCTCTCTCTCTCTCGCTGGCTCTCTCTCTCTCTTGCTGTCTCTCTCTCTGTCGCTCTCTCTCTCTCTCTCTCTCTCTCACTAGCTGTCTCTCACTCTCTTTTGTTTTCTTCCTGTCTCTCCCACCGCTTGCCGTCTCTTACATTCTCACACCCCTGAGGAAGTGACTCTAGAGCGTGAGGAGGAACTTCGATCCTTCCTGTGTCTCCTCAGTAGGCTAGAGCAGCGTGACGCTCCGTTTCTGAGGAGAGAAGAAGACTGGGTGTATTAACTGATTTGTAGAGAGCATCATGCTGAGAACAGGAAGTATTACATGCTTCACTGTCGCTACGTCTCGGAGAACACAGTCCGACCCTGACTCCAGCCGTCTCCCTGTCCTTCACTCGGGGAAATGACTCGAGACACAGTGAGGTGGAGCTTAGCCACAGCTTGTGTCAGACACATCTGAACTTCCTGTCTAAGCTCGCTGCAAGGAGGGTATCTGCATGAGAGAGGGCAAATCTGTAGCCCAGCTGCCCCAGAGAGGCACTTCCCAAGTACAGGATATATATTAGGGCTTTTCACACTTGAAATATTTCCCCTTAGGCCAGGGGTCAGCAACCAGCGGCTCTTTCATCCATCTACAGTGGCTCCCTGTAGCTTTGAAATAAAAAAGAGGAATATTTATAACAGAAAAGGCTATTTTATGTTATTTTTTCCCCCAATGGAATATCTCTTATTTCTCAGATCTATGTGGATCTTGTTACATTAAAATAATACATTAAAATAAATAATATATTAAGTCGCATGCTGTATGTTTAATGCCATATGGACAGATTCCTTTGCCTTCACAGCTGACGATGCCGCCTTACCTGTATGCTTAATACGTGACGAGAAATTCGCAAACAACAACAAATCTAATGTGCAAAGACATTTCCAGAGCAAAAACACAGCATTTGCTGCAAAGTACAAGGCTGGAGATGAACGAAAAAGAGCAAGACAGCAGAGCAAAACTGTATAACTAACTGGATATAAAACTTTATATGCAATGTTATCTTCATCTGGCTCCGTGTGAATTTTATTCGCTGGGAAAGAGGCTCTTTTGATGATGAAGGTTGCAGACCCGTGCCCTAGGCCATCGTAAACCTCGGCTAAACAGAGTCCTGGTTTATCTTCTTCCACGTTTCACACTGCTCATACTTTCCCCAGGCTTCATCAGACATTTCACACCGTTCATTTCCTAAACTTGTTTACAGCGTCAGTGGCCCTGACTGGATAAACACAACGCACGGGCGCTTTAAATACCGGTTTGTCTTCACGTCAGTCGGGGGGAAAAAAGTAGCGGTGTAAATCCTTGTCCGTTTTAAAGCCTCCTGAGACGCACCAAGGCAAGAAAACAAAGACGGAGCGTAGCAAAAAGAGGATGGAAACTTGGCTAGTGAATAAAAACGCAAACACTAAAACATTCACACGCCTCCAGCTAAACGTCTAGACCCGTCGCACGTCTCCTCCGTGTGATGCACGTAACAGCAGCCTTCCATGACGTCCGCCTTTCTTCAGGTAATCATCTACGGCCACCGATTCCTCTCGGGCCCCTTTAACTATTAAAACCTTGAAGGCTTTAAGCAGATTTGGCCGTTAAGTTGATTGGATCTTGCAGAATTTACGAAATGTTAATAGTTAAAAGAAGACCAGATTATAAACGATGCATTATGGTTTGATTTTTTTGATTAGTCATGCATGAGCTAATTCACTCAACAGACGTTACATATAGACCAGGAGACACAATATTACTCAAAGGGACCAGTGCAGAAGTTTCCACACGCTCTATTCGTCGATGATCAGCCGCTCTATCGATGTTTTGAAGTCGCTTGCTTGTCCTGTTCTTCAGAAAAATCCTCTGCACATCTGCCCTCTTTCCATCAGAGACTACACCATGATCCATCTTCACTTCACACACTGAGGACAGCTGCAATCGCTCACGAATTCTGAAGAAGTGGTTGGGGGGGGTGTAAACTTTTAAATACAAAGCATATGATACCAGGCACACGTTCTGATTGGGTGTCTGTTCATGTGCTGTTAAGGGCCTTGCTCAAGGGCCCAGTAGTGGCAGCTTGATGGACTTGGGATTCAAACCCACAGCCTTCTGATCAATGGTCCAACACCTTAACCACTCAGCTACCACGTCCCCCAGTGAGGACTTTCTGTGAGAGCTGTACTCATGTTCCACTCTCCTGAATGGAAAAATGCATGCTGTGGTGACGTCACACGACGTGTCTCGTCCCAAATCTGTCAAATCTTTGTTAATTCTGAAAATTTGCATGCTAGAAGCTTGTAGATGTCTCAACTGCACTGCATTATGGGTGATGTAGAGTCTCTCTAGATCACCGAGGCTATGGTGTATAAGCACTATGGAGACGTCTGATCCGAGCGAAGCATGTGTTAGTGTTCCTTTCTTGAAGTTGTTTACTTTCCAGGAAGGATGCTACTCGGGGCTGAAAATCCTTCAGATCTGGGGCAAAGTGATGTAATCTTTTACACGTCCACTTTCCAGCATGACTACTCCGATCCAGAGCCTCCATTAAACATCAGAGAGACTGCACCATCGTCGTCGTCTTCTTCCACAAATCACCATCAGAGGCTTGTTTCTGTCACGCACGTGTGTGTGTGTGTTTCTGCCCTGGGAATCTTTCTTTTTCGACTAACATGTTTAGCAGTTTCTGACCTCAGCTTTACGTAACGGGAAATGAGCAGAGCGAACGCGTTTCTGTTATTTGGGAGAACAAAGAAGACAGAAGACTCGCACCGGAACATCTGCCACTCTTAAACGCCGCCTGAACAGATGGCTTCATCAGCAGGGTTTTGTTCAAAAGTCACACACGAGAAGACGATCGTCCTCCCGGGCACGGCTCAAGGGGTCATAAGGTCACCACGGCTTTATTCCTCCACTCTAGAAGCTCGGTCTAGCATGTGACACATTCTTTTTTATTTATTTATTTATGTATAAGCTTTCTTTCCCCTAGTAGAGTAGACTCCATCAAGAGAGCAGTCAGTGTGAAGCCGTTACCATCGTACCGCCGTGCGAAGCAGGGGTCATGCTTCAACTTTCATTACGTCTGGCTCGGGTGGAACATTTGGTGTAGAGATAAACAGAAGATGCAAAACGAAAAAAAAACTGCCCACTTCAAAGGACATAGTGTTTACTTAAAAAAATAAATAAATAAAAGATGCCGCAACGGCTAGTTATTGAGTGATTTGGAATTGGATCTACTTGTCACGTTATAACGTTCCGCTTCGATGCTTTTCTCGATGATTTGATCCTCAATGGTCTCCCCGATCATGTGACCTCTATTAACCAGGACGGCTGAAGGCCAGCACGTGCGTCCTCTGAGACACGTGGAGCCGGCTGCTCATGCTGCATGACCGAGGAAAGCTCTGTCCACCCTCTTCCACATACACGAGCTCACAGACACTTACGATTGGCTATGATTGACAGGAAGACAGAGTATGCCCCTCCCACCCAGAGAACACCCCTGTTTTGGACGTCTGGCTTTGATTGCTCTTGCTTTAATCACTGGCCAGAAACCTGTTCAAATTATTACATTTTTATCTGATTACTTCACTAGCCTTAATATTTGGCCAACACTGACCAAGGCTGTTCCTTCTGCATTCTTATACACAGTCTAAAGATGGAGGATTTGTGCCAATTAAAGCCTGTGAGTTAGTTACGGCATGCTCTAGTTTAAGGTAGTTGAAATGACCAGAGAGTGCAGCAGTCGGGATAACGTCCTTGGTTTACTTCTAGCTTAAAGGTCAAGTGGAAGCTTTGGAGTCTGACATCCCTGCGTTCAGAAGTGTCCGAACAAGACTAGTTTTATCTTAACGTTCAAACAATAGTGGTGTCTTGGCACATTTGCACGTCTGAATCCGGATGTGGACGTGCCTCAGTAACTCAGAAAGACCTGCCTCGCATTCCACACATGCCTCTGACTCGGCCCCTGACTGGCTTACAAAACTCAGGAGGCTTTTTAACCCTTAGGAGTCTGCAGGTGTTTTGGGGCCCTGAAGTTGTTCTGACATGTCCTGACATTTGTTTATTTTTCAGTTACTTATAAACGGTTAAAGTCTGATTACACTGTATTCAGCACAAACTGGGCTACAGTAACGTGTGAGCAGCTTGTATGTACAAGTTTGTATATTGGAGAAAACAGTTATTGAAAACAACAAAAAAAAAAGTCACTGAAATAAGACCACAAAACACATTCATAACATTTGTGTACAAGACTTCTGTAGCCTGGAGTTTTTACTTCGAAATGATGTGACAATCATCCTGCTCACTTATTCACAGAAAACAATACATTCATTTACATTTTCTAAGACACTTTTTTTTGTTTAGAAAGGCCGTATGCGAGGAGGTGTGAATGATCATGAATAATGCTGTAATTCACACCAGAGAAGACAAAGACCCGCATGATGAGCTGCATAAGTGTTGGTCTTGTAGAGCTTTAGAGATGCTGAGGGAGGAAAGAAGGGGGTGTGGCCAAGCATGGCTCTTATCATGAAATCGGCTTTATTTATAAAAAATAATTGTTGAGTTGATGTATTGATTAATCTCTGCAGGTTTCTGCAGTGAGAGTGATTGGCCGCTCTCGGCTTTGATGGTCACTGAGCTTTATTTCTCGGTGGTGGCGTCTGTGTCGAGTTTGATGCAGACGAGACGTCATTTATCTCTCAGTATCTTTTGTTAGTAAAACCAGATGCACACTCTCACTTTCTGTTTTCTTTCTTAGGCATGCAGCCGCCTTCCCTCTGAAACACCCACACACAAGACTCACTATACACACACACAAGACTCACTATACACACACACACACACACACACACACACACACACAAGACTCACTATACA